>NC_056701.1:19136043-19436043 GCF_018831695.1 Puntigrus tetrazona | reverse complement strand
AAATATATGACTATTGTTTGTTGTTGCTGTGCTTCAGAAACCCTTCACCTTCCCCAGCTCCACCTGTATAGATCTGCTACGAGGTGATTCCTGTATGCTATATGGGGGTCATTTCATGTATGTTATCCGTGCAGCAGCAGTATTTCTTACACGCTCACAGCATGTTTGCTCACAGCATTGTATATTGGCAATCGAACCGTCCAATCGTAATTCTCCACAGCAGTGTAGCAGATCGTATTCTTCCAAGGCCAAACACATTAACACTGTCATATTACCATGCCGATATTGTCAAATATAATATCTAATAAGTTTACTGTAATTATTTAATTGGCATAAATAATAGTTATCTGTAAAATTATGAAACACTATTAAGACAAGACAATGTTTGTCTTATTATATTTTATATATATAGAATAATTTAATTATATATGATCATTTCAGCATTTTCCAAAATGTATTTCTATAAAAAAATCTGATATCACATATCTGATATGACGTATTATGTAATTAGCATCAATCAAACAGTATAATTCTTATTCTCAAGGATTAAAACTTAAATGTAAATAAATGCAAATGTCCTTTGAATAGAATAAGAAAGAACTATGGTTTTGTTTATTCTTGTGTGTTAACCAGGAACATACTCTGGGTTGAAATAACTTACACCAGGACATGTTTGTGGAACCAACATACCACGAGTAAGCAAGGTTTGGTAGAGTTCAGGGTTTAGCAAGTTAACCTTGCTTTCTAGAATACACCCCTGTATTATATCACTGAGCGACAAAGTTGTGAGAGTATGAATTCTCGATTTACAGCAATGTTACTGTAAACAAGCCAGCAAAACACTTTCATCTTACTGTCATGGTTCAGCATGTTCACATTCGGTTCTAGTGTATTCAAAAACGTGTATAAAGTTTTACCATTATTAGCCTATTTAGGTATAGATATATATAAAAATAGGCCTTTAACACTTTCTGATAGCTAAAACCAGACATGTGGATGTGTCAATAAACTCTTCACCGATTGTGTTGAATAAAAAACACATCATTCCTAATTTTGCGCTCAAGCTGCAATTTGTTGCGCAAGACTTTGTATGTAATGCACTTTATAATAATGAATTTCACTTTTGGTGTATATTTAAAAAAAATTTTTTAAATACAAATGCAAAAAACACACTAACAAAATACTGTATTCTTAAAGCATTTTCATGATTACAACATTTTAAATAAAATTGGTCACAAATTTATTTCAGTTTTAGAACTTTCTATAAATTAAACATAAAAAAGCAAATGACAATAAAACTAGACAGTGCTAAGAGATTTAACAGTTAAAAATCTAAAATACAATCGAAATAACAAATCTAGAATACGCACAAACGCAAAATTACTAAATTAACCGTTACCTACAGAAAATCAATCATTCAGAACTACAATAAGCTTTCATATATAAAATGAATGCCTATATAATAGCACATCTTGCAACAGGAGCATCACCAGACACAAGGTGCACGTGCTCAGTCTGCTGCTGATGTTGATGCTTATAGGATGATTATGATGATTAGCTGCTACTGTAGCACATTGGTGGACTCGTTCACATAGGTGAAAACATCAAGGGTTGCTATGCAACCATACTTGTGGTTGGGCCTTGTAAGGCCAGAGTCTGCAGCAGAGCAAGAGGTCGACACCCCTAAAGCCGAACTAAATATAACCTGAGGGGGGTAGAGAGACAGAGAGAGAGAGAGAGAGACAGAGAGAGAGAGAGAGAGAGAGAGAGAGAGAGAGAGAGAGAGAGAGAGAGAGAGAGAGAGAGAGAGAGAGAGAGAGAGAGAGAGAGAGAGAGAGAGAGAGAGAGAGAGAGAGTGTGAGAGAGAGAGAGATTATTGAGTAGAGGGTGTTAAGTTTTCTTTGGGATATCCTCTGCCCTCTCTTCTTTCAAGAATACCCAAGGACAACCCTGCTATTATTAATAGTGATAAGAAGCTGTTCCCATAGAAATGTTCCTTCACTGTAAAAGTTGATAACTGTTTTTTCACAGCTGTGACATCTGACTTGCTCAAAAACATTCTTTCATCTGACAGCTCCCAACCACCCACATAAATAATGTTTGTCCCTGCCTTTATGATAGTCAGAGCGTTTATTATTTCACATAGTGAGAAGTGTCAAAACACATTAAATCATCTGTGGTTTTAAATAATAATAAGGTCAACTGTAACCTTTCATGATAAACTTAAAAATCATAAAAATTTTAAAAATCACAGTTAACTTCTTTACGTCATTCTGTGGTAGGAAAAAAAACAAGCAAAAAAAAAAAAAAAAAAAAAAAAAGAATTGTAAACTTAGACGTAAACTAAAAATTCTAAGAAATAAATTCAGAAGAGTTATTTTTTTGGCCCTCAGAATTGCAAGCTAATATCTCACAAATCTGTGTTTAGAAAATGAAAAAAATGTTGTGAAATAAACCTTTTTTTCTTGGCTTCCTACAATAATATGCTATGATTGTTTTACCCAACTTAAATAATGGACAAAAATCTATTACATTTGCTGCTAAGATAAAATGGGAATACAATCTACAGTAAAGCACTATAGAAATGCAAAATATTATGCAACCTAACATAGAAATAATGAAATGATTTTAATTTACTTGACAAAACATTTTTTATGCTTTAGGGGCAGATCATTTTTCAAAGCATGCAATACCTCCCTTACTAATGTGATGGTACAAATCATTGTTAAATAACAATATGAAGTGCACTTCTAGGTGCATCGAGATGATCTTGAACGTATTCACGTGCCATCTGTGTGCGTGCATATATAAAGGCGTTAGTCATTAAAGACTGGATTACGGCACCATACTTTGGAGCCACAGATTCAAATAACCAAGAATAGGGACAGTGCTGGGAATTTAACACCATTCCTGTCCAACACCTGTCACACACTTGTTTGGCACACACACATGTACACAACATACTGTACACGTGTGTAAGATGTGCGAAATCACACCGGCAAAATATATTAAGACAGAAAAGCCACTGTAATGCGTTTGCAAATCATGTATTTGTCAGTGGCAGTTAAGAAGAATATCCCCAAGATTTTATTCCTCCTTATTTTCCTCTTCATTACTTTCTCTAATTCCTCGATTTCACATTTTACTCTGTCGCTTCTGTAACTTTTTTCATATTTGTTTCCCGAACTCCATTCTACACTCCTCTCATTCACCACTGTATATATTTAACCTTCAATTCATCCCAGCATCTTGGCTTTCCTGAGTCCCTCTTCTCTTTCCCTTGATCCGTCTTCCTGTCATCAGCAGCGTCTCTGTATGTTCCCTGAGCCAAGTACAGTCCTAAAAAGGAAGACGCATACACAATGACAGAGCCACAGAAGGATAAATATACTCATAAAATGATGGAATGTTATTTCTTAAATCTTCCGGCACTAACCTGTCAGTTCCATGTGTCCTGTCTCTCTCCAGCACAACCTCAGATATCCTGCCGCCCCGTCAATCACTTCACCAGCAGGAGATCATCACTCAATCAATTTCTCTCACAAATCTCTTACGAATCTCCTGTTTTACAAGTTCTTTGTGTTTTTGTACACTGTACACCGCTTAACTTTCACACCTAGCAGCTGCCTTTACTGATAACACCATTCCCGTCCAACATGGCATTAAATATATATGGTATTTATATGGTTTATATATCATTAGAAAGGTTTATCTTTTATATTTGATGTTCATTTTTCTGTATATGGGTAGTTGAAGTATCAATATGTCCTATTGTGTGACAGATTTTTGCAGATTTCCCATATAGGCTGTTTTACAAAATTAAAATTAATTTTATTCCTCTCCTGGCAAAGCTTAACAGCCATTTCAGCCAAGTCTTCAGTCCAGTCTTGACTGTAATATGCTGATTTGGAGCTCATGAAACAATTATTATTATTAATGTTAAAAAGAGTATTTTGAAGAATATTCTGGTTAATAATTTGAGGATTTTTTAAATAGAAAGAAACAGCATATATAAATCATTTTAAATGTGTTTACTGTCACTTTAATCAATTCAATGCATTTGCTAAACAAAATTATTCATTTCTTTTTTTTCTGTAAATTAAACAAAAATGTCATTTTTATTTTAAAATAATATATAATATAGCTATGATGAGTCAGGTTGCATTAATCAAATAATAACTATTATTTTGTTGTTTTGAATATAAGGAATTCAGTGTGAATGGTAAGAAATCATCTAGCGCATTTTTGCAGCAATGCGACCTGGTCTGCAACATGAGGACAGACATGCCAGCAGCACCAGGACACATTCTGTACCGCGACAGGGATGTCAGAATCATGACACACAAGCACACCTGATGGGGCCCAGGTCAGAGAGGGGGCGAGGGGTCAGGGGTGAAAAGTCACAGAGAGTCAATGGTGAAAACTATTTCAAGAAGCAAAGTGCTGTGAAAAGAAACAAAGAACCGGAGAGAAAGGCAAATTAAACAAAACACAGAATAAGTGTGTGAACTGTAACATTAACACTTGCTAAATATCTGCTGTACCCCTCGCGCTCTACTGTTTCTTCGGCCACGCAAGAGCTGTGAGGGTCACCTCCCTTCCTCCATCCCTGAAATAAACACAAAAATCCAACAATCGAGTTGAGCTGCCATTGATCCACGTCACTCAGATCTATTAATACACAACTGCTGCTCAATATACAGTTACACAAGAAGCAAAGGGAGGACCAGCCCCCCACCGGCACAGAGAGCAGGGTCTAGGTCCACGCTTACACCTAAATAACAATAGTCGGGGTCTTCACACATATATTTCAGTGAGGAGATGCAGAGAATATACTGAAGATTATATGTAAGCCAGCATCAAAGTACTGTTAAATACAGCAAACCTGATATTAAACTATACAGGAAGTCATTTTTTGTAAGAAGTGTTATTTTTATATTTTTAATATACTATTAATTTAATAAAAATTCCTTTTATTTTAGAATTTTCTGTTTTCTGTCATATTTGTTTTGTTTATTTATCTTTACAGGATATTTAAACTCAATTTTAATTTTAATTTTAGTTTTGTGTAATATTTATATTATTATTATTATTATTATTATTATATTATTGTATTATTATTATATTTCAGATTTAAAAAAAATCATTTTAGTTAACAATAACAATATGGAGAAAAAAATGTTTCCTCTTGTGCAAGTGTTGATGAATGAAAACATTATCAGATCTGATGGGAGAAATAAAAGCTCCTACTCCTGGAAAATACAAGCCTTTGTGATCCAAAAGGTCAAAGGGCAGAGTAGCAGCTGAAGGGAAGCATGAACTCTGGGCGCTTCACGTAGGCATGGCCATGGAGTGTGAATGAAAGGAAAGCCTGAAGCATGGTTTAAGACACTTACTCATGCATTTGATTTAGTCTTATATTGCTCTGGTGTGCCTGTATGTGTAACACATGTAGTAATGTAAGACCAAGTGCTAAAACTATACAGCTTTAAGCATTCTTAAATAAATGTAGCCAATTATAACATAGTAAGAATTATTCAAATTAATTGTCTAATGGTATGCATGAAAACTAATGATATGGATTTAGTTTCAAGTGACGTGAGAATGATGACGAGTGAACCCCCTCTAAACAAACAAACTTACACAATATCATTTTAAACAAATATCTGATTAAAAATAGAATAAATATTAAATGGCACTTATTTTCCCTACTTCATCCATTTTTTTAATTATATTGACCCTAATTACCAGCTTTACGGTTATTAACTGAAAGCATTAAGCTGCGAAATAAATTGTCGCCTTAGACTTATAAGGTTCTATCTGCATTCTGAGCAGTTTTGAGATATTGAGCTTCAAAGTTTTTGCATTACATATATTTGTGTAGGTATAACCCTTTTGTTTTCTTAAAAAAAAAACATTACATAACGCAAATAACATGTCACAGAATAAGAATATGTGAATAACTCCATCTTGACAAAAATGTCAGATAGAACTTTACAATTCCAAGGCGACAAAATTAAGTTTGATTAAAAAAACTAAAAAGCATTCAAATAAATGATGGTCATTAAATGGGCTATAATCACACAATGGTTTCTTCCTGTCCTTAATCTGGTTTGCCAAAAAATTACTTCGCCAGTCATCAATCACTGTCTATTCTTCCAAACTGTCTGTTAACAAGATAAAAGATCTACAAACTTTTCCTTCATTTCTACCTTAACAGTCCTCCTTCACCTCTTTCTCTCTCTCTCTTTACGCGCTCTTGCTAATTAATCCCTCCTCGGCCTGTTTTACAGCACATTTGCCATGTCTGAAGAATAGTTTTAGCCTCACACACTTTTTTCCATAGCTGTTCATCTCGGGTGCTAATCCCGAGCTGGCGATCTTTGTGTATTTTCAAACATACATCCACATCGCAGCTCTTAACAAATGAACAGACATTTTAATCCTGTACCGCATAATTATAACAAGGCCCTGTAAGTTTTTAATCCCCACAAAAAGCCGAGCCCTTGGCCATCCCTTACTGCATATCAACATCCCAAAACCATTTGAGCAATCGCTCACTCGACCCCCAACCCCACCCCACCCCATACCAGCTCCACAATTCCCCATTCACTGTCTCCATCCTCCTGTTGGTGCACGTTCCAAAAACAGATCCAAATTTCAACCCCGCTTTCAAGGCTGCTCACCCCTGCTGCAGTTGTCGCCCAATTGCTCCAATCACACCCCTTCATCTCTCTTCCCAAGGCCATGCCCCTTCCTCACCATATTTGTCTGATCTCAGCCAATAGGGGGCCTCCACTGGGTGTGACCTGGGAGATGGTTTGTCTGGTGTCTTTATAAAACTCTACAGAGATGGGTGGAAGTTTGCACTTTCTGTCAGCCCTGCGCTCCAGAGGGAGGAGAAGGAGAGAGAAAGAAAGAGGGGAGAGAGAACCAAGGGGCCATCTGTTTTGTCCCTATCCTACACTTTTAAAAAGTGTTGGTGCGTACTCGCTTCTGCACTTATTTTTTTTAATAACTAGAGGATTCATTAGTTTCCTGTAAAAAGCCTTGAAACTGGATTTTCTGCATTTCTCTGGGTAGGAAACCAACTCATCTGCATCTCTTGTGTTGTGTTTTTGAAGTCTCCCCTTTGAGCAGACAGGATGGAGAACGCACACACCAAAGAATCAGTAGAATGCCTGGCCTACTTCGGCGTGAGCGAGACCACAGGCCTCGCTCCGGATCAGGTCAAGAAAAACCAAGCCAAGTACGGATTCAACGGTGAGGAAAGCGTGGGCGCGTGATGGAGGCATCTGACAAATATGAATGCATGTTTGACTGCAATGAAACAATGTTGGGATGAAGGTAGTGAGAACTCCCAACTTAGTACACGCTTAGTTAAGATTATACATTAGACTTAGACTACAAAATGGAGAAAAAGAACAATTAGTTATACTGTATCTCAAGACCTTTTTTTAAAAAAAAAATTAGAGAAGACAGCATACAGCATCTCCAGAAGTTTTTTCTTGCAAGAACTTTACATGCTGCATAGAGAAATTAAAGCTCTCAGCCAAAGGCAAAGTGACCCTGAACAGATGCACTTATCCATGCAGCATAATAACATTAAGTTTGAAAAAAAAAAGATTAGAAGATAAAGGAAAGAAAGGAGAACACCAATAAAGTGACAGCTGAAACACAGGGGCCATTTTAAGCCTACAGGGACTTCAGTGGAAGGTCAAACAAAAGGACAAATGGCTAGACAACTAACAGAACACTGATATGAGTGAGCTCAGCTCATTTCAACATGAAGTATTATGCCGTCATTTAATATGCTATGTTATGGCAAATGTTATTCATGGCTAACTGTAACGGTTTTGTTTCAACCCACATCTGCTATTCATCTTGTCTACTGGACCAAACTGACCAATCACAGAGCTGCCCGCTGAAGAAGGTAAGTTCTTCATTTACTGTTATTATAGAGTTATATGAAAAGACCTAGACGTGAATTTTTTTTTTTTTTCACAGTCAGTTTCCATTTGATTTATGCACTTGTCCTTTCATTCAAACAAAGATCATGTTTGGTGTGCTAACCAATTCATACTGACTTGCTATACATGTCAGACAGAACCTATATAAACACTACAAAAATCAAACACTACCTTCTCTCTCAGGTAAGAGCATCTGGGAGCTGGTGGTTGAGCAGTTTGAAGATCTCTTGGTCAGGATCCTGCTGTTGGCTGCTTGCATCTCTTTTGTAAGTGAACAGAAAATACACAACATCACACCTTTAAGAAACCTCTCTTTGACAGGTAATGCTTCAATTCATAGCCTGGGTCACGCTCACCTAGGTTACGTTTATAGTGACAGAGCTGTAACATTTTCATGAATGGACAGGGTTTCATTTAGAGGTACAGACAATGATTAATAATGTGAATGTGAAGGACAGGGACACATTTCCTACATTCCCATCCGTTCCTGTCAGTCAAGCTAAACAGCCTAGAGTATATAATGGGTAGACAGTAATCCAGCTGTTTATCTGTGCCGGGTGGTATGGAACTTGTATAGTTGCGTGTAAGAACACTGCTAGCATGAGATGCTAGGCATCTTTTCTTAGTCCCAGACACATGCATGCCCTCACTCTTGAAATCTGAGTACTTGCCGCTCTGATAATAAGCGAATGACGGCACATAAAAAGGCAGTTCTTTCTTTCTTCCAAATCTGTTTTGAAATAAATGAAGCAGACAGCATTAGTTCTGCTGTTTTGTTCAGGTCTTCGTCGAGCCTTATCACAGCTGTCATTATGGCCTTAGAAGGCCAGGATAGAAGCTTTGAGGAGAAGCAAGGACAGAGAAAGAATAGAGAGAGAAAAGAAAAGAGAGAGAGAGAGCCAGTGAAAAAGACAGAGAGAGGTAAGGAGTGTTATTTTAAGGTGGTCTTAAGCCAGTCCAAGAAACTGAATCCACTCACAAAGGTCAAAGATGGAAGGAATGAAAGACAGATTGGTGGAGAGACTGTAAAGGTGAGGGATAGAAAGACAGACAGCAGGTGCTAACGTGCAATAAATTGAGGGATGCGTGTACTGTGTGTGCGCACGTGAGAATTACTGGAAAAGGATCAACCGTAACTTCATGTACAGAAATATGGGGGGGAAGGGGGGGTTGGGGTTACACTTACTTTAGCAAAACTTTAAGCATGAGCACACAGAAACACAGCTGACTCCTATTCATTGCAAAAAACTTGCATTTTAAGATTTTCAGAACACTCCCTCAAAAAGAATATGTTTTGTTTAGTATGTTTTTAAGTATGTTTTATTTATACAAATATAGCATTTTTCTTCCACCTTTCATATGGATCTTGGATGTCTCTCTCACACTTTCTCTGATTCTCTTTTCATCAGGTACTGGCCTGGTTTGAGGAAGGCGAGGAAACTGTCACTGCTTTTGTCGAGCCATTTGTCATCCTTCTCATCCTTATTGCTAACGCTGTCGTTGGAGTATGGCAGGTGAATATCCATTTTACTTCCCAAAATACAGTGGAGGAATCCTCTAAAATATAAAATAAAATAATATGACAAAATGTTAAACTAAGTTGCAGTTATTGTTAACATAAAAAACTGAAATATAAGATTTTAAATAGAAAAAAAAAAAAAAAAACACACTGGACCAAAACATATTTATAAGATTTTAAATCATAAAACAGTAGATATATTCAAATCAAAGACAAAAAGTATTTAGACATTGTGTGGTAATGTGAGGATTAACTACACTTAAAAACAAACTAAATGTGAATTGAAAGAAACAGACCTCATGAATCCACTTCTGCTAAAATAACCTTGTCCAGTGAGTAAAAAAATAATTGTAAATGGCTAAACCAAAAGGTATCACTAAGAAAGGTTCTAGCCATATTTGTTTGAAGATGTTGCAGTTATCTAATACAATAAAAAATGCATTTCAAGAGAAACTTAAGTTCAAAACTATTTCGGGGGGCCACTATATAAATACACAGTGAATGCAAGCATTAGAACTTAGAGCGGTGTAAATGACATCAGAGGTGAAAGGTTAGGCACAGCAGTATTCACAAAGGTCTGGTGGCAAAAATACTAGAGGCTGCTCAGGTTTCATCAAGGTTCCATACAGTTGGCATAAGTCATTTGGAAAGTATGCACACCCTTGGAAGCACAGAGACGTCAAGGTGTAAGCAGGAACTGATCAAGAACTTTGTTTTCACAGGAGCGCAATGCGGAGAGCGCCATCGAGGCTCTGAAGGAGTATGAGCCAGAGATGGGAAAAGTCTACCGCGCTGACAGAAAGAGCGTGCAGAGGATCAAAGCCAGAGAGATTGTTCCTGGAGACATTGTGGAAGTGTCAGGTATAGCAGCGGGCATGAGTATCTGACAGCATCATTAACACAGAACAATCTCGTAACGCTCAAACACACAAGAACAGTGAAAGTAGAAATGCAGAGTAAGCAACACCTTCAAGCCAACTGTTATAATGATGTCAAGTAATGGGACACGTGTGTGGAGGCGACAGGACTATATGCGACTTATGCCCTTGAGAAAGTGTTAGAGTCCTTTTAAGGCAGTTACGGGGTGGGGGTGTGTGTGTGTGACAGTGGGAGGAAGAATATAGAGTAATGGGATCAGAAAAGGCTGAAAGAACCCGCGAGAGCAAGAGCAAAGAAAAGGCCTGTATATAAATACATCCCAGCACCTGTTCCTCTACTTGCCCTCTTTCGATCCCTTGCCCCTTCTCTTTCCCTCTTCCACCTGTTCCTTCCTCATCACTCATTTTCTCTAGGCCACTTGTTTACACCATGTTGAAGGTCAGCCTGTCCTTGTCATTCTTCTCTTTCATGTATTTTCCCCTGATTAGGTCCCGTTTTTGACTTGATAATCTTTCGCCAAAATATCAGCAAACATTACTGACATCGGCATTAACTTTAGACTTGATCAAATCTGGTGGACCATTTACATGCAAAGTAGCTCCAACATATCTGCTTGGATGTTTTCATAGTCCTGAATACTTTGGTCAGCTGGTTCAGGTGTTTTTAAGCTAAAAACACCTGAAGCTATGCAATATAGTGGAATAGTCCTTTATTCTCAATAAAAGAGGCAAACGCTAACCACTTAAATAAGTGCAGCTGCCGTTAGAAGTTCTGGTTGCTGCTTAGGACTGCTACACTAGAAAAAATAAACATGCATAACCTGAAAAATCAGCATAAGAAACAACATTTATGACACTGTATTTAGATTTCATTGGTGATTTTGAAGTTTAAATGCAATTGATGAACAGTTTTGGCGAATTTTATCTCATTCAAAGAAGATTAAAATAATTTTTTTTTTTTTTTTTGTATTTTGGTTTAAGTAGGGTTGAAACTAAAGTTTCTTTCAAAAATGGTTTGTTCACTCGTTGGCCATATTTGATCAAGGCCTATTTAAAAGAAATCACAAAAACTGCTTGCTGAACTTGGAACTAAAATGACAAAATCTGAAATGAACTGCCCCATCAATGTGCAGTAATGACTGCACATGCGCTTTAGCTAGACTAGCCTCAAGTTTCTATGGGAACCAGAGGTTTTAACTTTACCAATCAGTGATTGGCTCTTTCATTTAGAAGGCGGGACTATTTTGCCATATGGTATGTTGCAGATTCTCTCAAGTATTGGAGTGAACCATACATATCCATGGAACTGCCATTGTATTTCTATAGTCTTTGGCTAAACTGAGTAAGAAGGTGGACCTCCAGGAGCATTATGAACCATTATGAAACCATTAATCAATGTTTAAATACATATATAGGTCTTGCTGAAGCACCCAAACTCTAAGTTTAACTCTGAAGCTTTTTGTACTGTTAGTATGAGTTTTAAATATGAATGTTTCTTTATATAGGTCTTCTTAATTTTCAACTTTTTTCTGTGCAGTTGGAGACAAAGTCCCTGCTGACATCAGAATCACCGCCATCCGCTCCACAACTCTGCGTGTGGACCAGTCTATCCTCACTGGTTTGTCTCTAATTAAAAAAACCTGATCAGCTGCCTCCCTATATTCACAAAAACATAGCATGAATCTTTATCCTTCTCTCACATTGTTTCCCACTTTATTCCCAGGTGAGTCCGTCAGTGTGATTAAACACACAGAGTCTGTTCCTGACCCAAGGGCTGTCAACCAGGACAAGAAGAACATGCTTTTCTCTGTGAGTTTCCATTTTGTCAGATTTTTGGTGTCTTTCTCCTCTTTCTCTAGCACTAAAACATCTTCTGGCTTTCCCAGGGCACTAACATCGCTGCTGGCAAGGCTATTGGAGTTGTGGTTGCCACCGGCGTCTCCACTGAGATCGGTAAAATCCGTGACCAGATGGCTGCCACAGAGCAGGAGAAGACCCCCTTGCAGCAGAAGCTGGATGAGTTCGGTGAGCAGCTCTCCAAAGTCATCTCCCTCATCTGTGTGGCTGTCTGGCTCATCAACATCGGCCACTTCAACGACCCCGTCCATGGTGGCTCCTGGATCCGTGGAGCTGTCTACTACTTCAAGATCGCTGTGGCTCTTGCTGTAGCTGCCATCCCTGAAGGTGAGCTTACAGGAGTCATGATACCAAACAGGGTGCAGCAGTGTGAAACCATTCATACAAGATTCATTCCTTTGTAAATTGATCAAATTTAACAGTGTGTATCTGACACATCTCTTATTTTCCAACCAGGTCTGCCAGCTGTCATCACTACCTGCTTGGCTTTGGGAACCCGTCGTATGGCTAAGAAGAACGCCATTGTCCGTTCTCTTCCCTCTGTGGAGACTCTAGGCTGTACATCTGTCATTTGCTCAGACAAGACTGGCACCCTGACAACCAACCAGATGTGTGTTACAAAGGTTTGTGAGAGACATTCACTCGCTCCAAAAGAAATAAAGCAAAGTACCAGCATACCAATAATCTCACTAAAACCACAAAACCCTTCTGTTCTACACAATGTTTTAAGCTTTGTTCTCTTTGTACTTAGATGTTCGTCATTGAGAAAGTGGAGGGAGACTCTGTGACTCTTGACCAGTATGACATTTCTGGATCCAAGTACACACCAGAGGGAGAAGTGTAAGTAACTCAAAATTCATTAATGGATTGCAAACATGTGCACACAAAGACTCACCATTCTCGTTACTTTACAGTACTAAGGGTGGACTTCCTGTCAAGTGTGGTCAGTATGATGGCCTTGTTGAGCTGGCAACCATCTGTGCCTTGTGCAATGACTCCTCTCTGGACTACAATGAGGTATGCAATCATTTATTCAGTTTTCATCAAACAATTTCCATTTGAGGAGTATCAATGTAACTCCCTCTTTTTTTACAGTCTAAAGGAATCTATGAGAAAGTGGGTGAAGCTACAGAGACTGCCCTGTGCTGCCTGGTTGAAAAGATGAATGTGTTCAACACTGAAGTCCGCGGCCTGTCCAAGGTGGAGAGAGCCAACACATGCTGCACTGTAAGTACCTCAGCCTCTTATGTTGGTCAGCTGTACTGTGTCAATCAACTGTATTAGCCCTAATTTATGATCGAAATAGCAAAAGAACTATGACAGTGGTTCTTCTACACATTTATGGTCAGATATTTTGTAATAGTTCAACTGGCAAGTTCATATATTTCAACTAGCAGTCATTAGGGTATTAGTAGACTGTCTGCTTAATATCTTCCAACACTTTATTTTGATTTGTCTATGATCCATACTATCTGAATGTCAACTTATTCTACTAACCCTAACAGTCCACTCTGAGAGTTAGCAGACATGTAGTTGCAAATGAATGAGAAAAAGTTACTTATAGTTAGTAGAATGTTAAAGTGGACTATCACAATAAAGTGTAACTGAATTTTCATTTAATTCCATGCTTTTTTGCTTCTCTTGGTTTTTCTAGGTGGTCAAACAGCTTATGAAGAAGGAATTTACTCTTGAGTTCTCCCGTGACAGGAAGTCCATGTCTGTCTATTGCTCCCCTGCAAAGGCCTCCAAGGCCCCTGTTGGAAATAAGATGTTTGTCAAGGTAAGACCAATCCTTAAACAACCTCATAAAATTAAATACCTTATTGATAATCTAAATCACAAAATTGTTACTGTTGTAGGGTGCTCCTGAGGGTGTGATTGACAGATGTGCCTATGTGCGTGTTGGTACCACCCGTGTGCCCCTGACTGGCCCAGTTAAAGATAAGATCATGGCTGTGATCAAGGAATGGGGAACTGGCCGTGATACCCTCCGCTGCCTGGCACTGGCGACCCGTGACAACCCTCTGAAAAAGGAGGAGATGAACCTGGAGGACTCCACCAAGTTTGCCGAATATGAGGTATCTTTGTAAAAGAAAAAACATAATTTGTATTAAAACATGATAACTGAATTTTGGTTGCTAACCCCTCCTATTTTGCTTTCCTCACAGACTGATCTCACCTTTGTGGGTTGCGTTGGTATGCTGGATCCTCCTCGTAAAGAGGTTGTTGGATCCATTGAGCTGTGCAGGGCTGCTGGTATCCGTGTGATCATGATCACAGGTGAATCTTATTTGAACTTTAAATAAGTGCTGACAAGAACCTCTGATAAAAATACTACATAACACAGAATGGGTAACACAATGCAATATCCCTGAAAATCTAATTCCTTCTTCCCAGGTGATAACAAGGGAACCGCTGTGGCTATCTGCCGCCGTATTGGCATCTTCAGTGATGATGAGGACGTGACAGGCCGTGCTTTCACTGGCCGCGAATTTGATGACTTGCCACTGGCCCAGCAGAGAGAGGCTGTGCGTAGAGCCTGCTGTTACGCTCGTGTTGAACCCTCCCACAAGAGCAAGATCGTTGAGTTCCTTCAGGGTTTTGATGAGATCACTGCCATGGTAAGGGAACTGAATGGAGCAAATCGCAGTAAATGTCACAAAAGCCCAAATATATTTAACTAGTTTGAGATTTTTGCTAACCCCTACATCCTCCTATTTACACTCTCCAGACTGGTGATGGTGTGAATGATGCTCCTGCCCTGAAAAAGGCAGAGATTGGCATTGCCATGGGCTCTGGCACTGCTGTTGCCAAGTCAGCCTCTGAGATGGTCCTGGCCGATGACAACTTCTCCAGCATTGTGGCTGCCGTTGAAGAGGGCAGAGCTATTTACAATAACATGAAGCAATTCATCCGCTACCTCATCTCATCCAACGTCGGAGAGGTTGTGTGGTGAGTGACAGTCTCTCTCTAAAACAATAACCCTCTGGAATTGGGAAGAGGCTGGCCTCTAAACCTGATCTGTGTTCTCCATCTTCTTCAGTATCTTCTTGACTGCAGCTCTTGGTCTTCCTGAGGCTCTGATCCCAGTTCAGCTTCTGTGGGTGAACCTGGTGACTGACGGTCTTCCTGCCACTGCTCTGGGATTCAACCCTCCCGATTTGGACATCATGGGCAAGGCTCCCCGCTCCCCCAAAGAGCCCCTCATCTCTGGCTGGCTCTTTTTCAGATACCTGGCCATTGGAGGTGTGCTGATTTCCCTATTTCCGCTTCATCCCTAAAGAAAGAATGAATTACCAATTCTGTTTAATCTATCTCTCAGGTTATGTTGGTGCTGCTACCGTCGCTGCTGCTGGATGGTGGTTCCTTTACTGTGATGAAGGCCCCATGGTCTCTTTCTACCAGCTGGTGAGAATTTAATGCTACAGGGATGCAATAATTGATGGCTGATGTCTCTGAAAGTGGAGCACAAATGAATTGATAACTATTAAAGAGAGTTTCACAATGAAATTATAATGTTGTGCCTATTTTCTGTGCGCAGTCCCACTTCATGCAGTGCACTGCTGAGAACGAGGACTTTGCTGGCATTGAATGCGAGGTGTTCGAGGCCGCTCCACCCATGACAATGGCTTTGTCCGTACTGGTCACCATTGAGATGTGCAATGCTCTGAACAGGTGGGTACTTATCAAATCCAAACATCACAAAGCAGATGCTGATAAATGTTTTTATGCTGATCTTAACATACATCGGCGCATGGTTTTTCAGCTTATCTGAGAATCAGTCTCTGCTGCGTATGCCTCCATGGAGCAATGTGTGGTTGGTGGGAGCCATGAGTCTCTCCATGTCTCTTCACTTCATGATCATCTATGTAGACCCTCTGCCCGTAAGTACTGCGTCCATCTAGCATGCTGAATTTGGTTCAGTTCAAGTTAAAGGGGCTGCCAATAAGGGGGTGATGAAATACGTGAGCCCAGGAGACATAAGACACCATGATCAGGCCCAAGAGACATTTCTCATGTACTGCGTTCACTTCTAGATTTTTCACTTGCAAACTTCCCTAAGCACTTTTTCTTCATGGGAATCCCCACTGCCATTTTAAAGTGTGTTGCATTTGAGATTGCATTTAATTCATCTCAACCCAAACAACTCTATGACATAGAAATTATTATTTTTTTCAATATTTAAACTAGCCCTAGCATATCTATATACATATAGAATGCTGCATCTAACTGGAAAAATTTAAGCAATCAACTCCATAGCAGATTTTGTGCTGATCAAGAATTTAGATATTCCACTTTAACCCATTGCAATGGTTCTGCCAGTAGTGGGTACTTATGCAATGTAATTAATGATGTACATCTATGTCAATGACAGAGAGGGAAGCTAGCAATGGCATTAAAAAACTGGAATGCAGTCATTTTCCAAACACTGCAAATCTGCTATAAAATAAAGTGGCTATATTCTAATTCTTTAATGAATTCACTTCAGTTAATTTAATTAAATTACCACAACATTCTGTTAACTGTTAATCCAACTGGTACAATCTATCATTTGCTAATCTCTGCCTTACCCTCTAACAGATGATCTTCAAGCTAACCCATCTCAACTTGGAACAGTGGATCGTTGTACTGAAGCTGTCCTTCCCTGTCATCCTGATTGATGAGCTGCTTAAGTTTGTTGCCCGTAACTACTTGGAGCGTAAGTAACCATTTAAAACACTTCACAAATTTAGTTAAAATATTTTTATCTGGTTTTAAGATGATAAAAAAATGTTTTTAAAAGAAATGGATATTGATATTTAAAATAAACATACAAAGCATATTTAAAGTAACAGCCAAATGCATAATTAAATACTGATTAAAACCACATTAACAATTTAAGTCCTGACTAACTGTATAACAAGCAAATCTAAATTCCTATTATGACTTATTTGTTTCCCTTTAAAAATGGTATTGACCTATACTTATCTCTTGTCCTCTTATTTAAACCCTCTTCTCTGCACTACGTTTCTTCTGGTGGTGTAAATATTCCTCCTCTTTACCCTCCTGACTCAATCCCCTCTTCAAACCCTTTTTATTTATTTTATTTCCAGCCTAATCCTGTTCCCCTCCATATTCCTGTAACAAAGCAAGGTATCCCACAATCCTCTCTGTCCGTGCCTGCCTGCATCCCTGTGTCTGTTTGTCTATGGACAAATTATGCTATGTTCTTTGGCTTGTTGTTTGACATGTATATTTTTAGTGTCAGTCATGGAGCTCCTCAGACCTCATGACTGCTGAATCAGTGAATGTCTGTATAGTCATGATCCATATAGCAATATATGTTACTGTAAAATCTTCATATGATATCATACAAGGCAAAATGCAGTGTTAATGCTAAACTCTTTCTCATATATGTTGTTTTGTCTGGTTAATGCAGACAACAGTTTGTTTTAAGCTAAAACGGTTAGTTTAAAGAATATTTGCATATTTAAAAATGTAATTATGACTGTTAAAGACTATACATTGATGTTTATTTGCTTCAAATCAATGTGTGCCTATATTATTTAAAATGTAAAAATGGTTATGGACTATCTTTATATGTCTCACATAACTTATTTTCTTGAACAGAGAAAGATGAGAATCTAGTGTCCAAAAAGTGGGACTGAAAAGCGAAGAAGAAATTAGCGAAACAGCACTCCAAAGCAGAAAAATGAAGTTCGCCAGGAGTGAAAACGAAAACCACTGTGAACCAGTGAAATTCATCCATAAAATCTAAAACCTTATAGAACAAAGGAATATTTAAATGTGTTATGTATATGTATTAAGACTTAATTTAATATATATATAATTTAATATATATATTGTTATGAACGGTATATTCTGAAAGTGCTATTCTTAAAATAAAGATGTGTGTAAAAAAAAAAAAAACATACGTTACATCTGTTATTGTTTTTTAGTTTAATCTTTATTTTTCATACATATGTAATGCACTCAGATTTGTTACTAACATTGTGCTACATAAATATGAATTAACATTTATTTGCCCCATTCAAACAGTGTTTCATCATCTCTTTAACATACATTGATCTTCCACTGTTCACTGGCTCAGGCACCAGATGCTTCATAATGAAATGATGGCTCTTTAGAGTAAAGTGACTTTGGCCTTAAATTGAATGCACAAATAATTATAGTAGGGTAGGTAGTATTCTAGCAGGGGGCAACTGTCTTTTCAGCAGAAGTTCCAACTTTGAAATGGTTTCAACAAAAACCATTTCAGCTACAAAAATATTTTACGGTGCAATATTTTCTAATATTACTAAATGTATTTAATTTCAAGTAATATTTATTGTATCTCTTGGTTGTTGGCTTCAAGTCAATATGCTAACACTGTTGCTGGTGGATATCACAAAAGATTTCATCATGGCTTTGAAACTGGGGGTAATTGTAACATAAAAATGGTATGAATTTAAAGATGTAATCTTTAAAACACATATATATTTTTAAAACTAGCATTTAGTCAACAGCTAATTACACTTTGTTTATTGAAATATGGTATTAAAAAGGTTGCATCTCATTTCAAACAATTATAATGCAGTTACTAGTTAGCTGAAAGAATTATCATACAAAGACGAAAAATAATTGGATATTATGTGGAATGACGTTAAATACTATGATAGTCCTTCTCATTATTGATAGTGTTACTTTGGCACATGTGATAACAGGTAGATCAGTAGTAATCTGAAGAGAATACATAATCTAAAAGTACCAATTGCCCCCAGTATCCATCCACAGTAAGTTTTTGGTTTTTATTTTGCTGGTGACAGGTGCTGAAGATGAGTAACATATATCCAACAGTATCTATTAGGAAGGCCAGGAAGATAAAACTTACACTGCAGTGGAATTAAGTCTAGTCATCTAGTAGTCAGTGTATTAGCTTTTCACAAAATTCAAGTATTAGCAATTCCAGTTTGTCCAAATTGATAAGGAATCGTGTTTTCCCCATATGGTTTGAGCTCATTAGAAGAATGGTGGACTCATGAGTGCAGGAAAGGCCGTTTAGTTCTTCATGTCACTGTAGCTTTCTTTTTCGTGTAGGCAGCCCACCTCAGCTTGGCCCTTTTTGAGGACCACCTCCTTATCCACCAGAGTCTCTTCCCTTTGGTTGGCCAAAACATCACCTATACTTTTGTTGTTTCATGTGGCATCTGCAGGCAAATCAGCGTCTTCAATCTCCTCCCCTAGAATGTGCTTCACTTGGTTTAAAGACTCTGCCTGGCGAATCTGCTCCAATTTCACCTGAGAATGCAAAAAAAGAGCCTATGCTTTACATCTTTCTGCAGATTTTGAAGAAAGCAGAAATCACGCAGTGAGGACACAGTCTTATTTGTACCATCAACAACTGACGAATTATGTAAACAGAGGCTGCCGTGTTTTTGGAAAATATAGCAGAGTATGAACTCAATGCTGACCCTAAATGAGACAGTGAAGTACCTGCAGTGACTGCGACAGCTGCACGAAATCCTTCTGCACGGTTTGACTAGTATCTAGTTGAGAGCGCAGACTGATCACCTGACTGCGGTACTCTAAACACTGCTGCTGCAGTACCGCCTGGAAGACAGACAGAGAGAGATGCAAGCTACTATGTAAATCACATTCAGTCATATTCACCTACTCGCACCAAAACGCAGGCGTACCTTCTCCTGGACGTGAGATCTGTTGTCCTTCTGAAGGTGAGAAAGCGCCACCCGCAGACCCTGCACTTCCACTCGACACTCCTGCAGCTCAGCCTCCAGCTGCACACACAGATGGGACAATAGATACACTCTCATCGAAATACTAGCATACTGCATTGTACATAATGGACAACGTTGAAGACATTACACAACAGCATTATACAACTGACTTTTCACACTCTACATTGGTGTCACATCATTTCATTACGTGTATGTTTAATTCTGTGAGAATGTATCCGATTTTTCCATTTCGTAGTATTGTTTAAAAAATGTCTGAACTATTGGTAGTTGGTAGTAAACGAGTCAAGCAGAGATATACAAACAAACACACATAAGAAATAAAGGCTGCCATACCTTTTCCTTTTGGATCTGTATGCGGTCTGTCTCTACTGTGAGGCTGGCAAGCTTAACTGAAGGAGAAAGATTTCAAATCACAAACTGACACTGGACACACAGTTTCATGGGAATACAGTAACATATCAACACCTACCCTCCGACAACAACTAGGATCCACACTACTGAAAAAGCGAAAGTTTTTGCATAACTTACCTTCTAAAATTTCTGGAGGAGCAGTTGTGAGGAGACAGATGAGGAGAAGGGACACAAAGGAGAGTCATTGAAGAGAAAGCACAAATAAAAGCTTCAGCAAACGGGACAAACGGCGGAAGACGATTCAAATATTTTATTGTGAAACATTTAAATGTTTACGAGCAGTGAGAGAAAGCAAAGTCTGTTTGCAAATAAGTGTATGCTTTATGTATAAATGTAATCTAATAATAATGACAGACCGCTTTCTTCCGTGCGTGTCTCCAGCTGATCCTGTAAGTTGACTATTTCAATACGAAGTCTCTCCTCACAGTGAGCTGCCTATGTGTAGAAACACAAACTGACTTAATGACTTATTGAGACAAACACAAACACACACACACACACACACACACCTCTGACCTTCTTTTGTCAAATCTGCTTGTAAAATCAAGCCCACTCACATACCTCTAGTGTTGGACTGTGGGGTGGTAGGCTATTTTCATCCACATCAGCGTCTTCACCTTTCAACTTGGAGAGCTCATTACAAACTCTCTTCTGAGAGTAAGACAGCTCCGCCTGCATGAAATTAAAAAAAAAATCCTGTTGAATCGTGGATTGCTGCTGCCCTTTGATGGGAGCATTCAGCTGCTACTCACCAATCTGCTCTGGACCGCATTTTGTGACTGGCTAAATGATTTCTGTAGGTCTTGAAGAAGGGTTTCAGAGGTTTGCACCTGACACTGAAGTACCGACAACTGGAAAAGACAAAAACACAAAGATTTTAGAATATAACTTTGCTTTGAAAGCAATCATCTGTATAAATGCGATATCAAGGTGTTTGCTAAAAGCAATTACCACATTTAAAAAATATATATTATATATTGCCACTCAAAGGTCTGAAGTCATTGAGACTTTTAAAAATAATTTTACTCAGCAAAGACACATTAAATTGATTAAAAGTAAACATTTATTTTGTTACAAAAAAATATTAAGCAACGCAGCTAATTCTGGCCGTGTTTTTATGTGGTCTGTGTGGCGAAAGACAGGAACTGAGAGTTTCTCTACCTGTTTTTGTGTCTCTGTACTTTGCACATCCAGTTCTTTCTCCAGCTCAGTTTTCTGCTTTTGAAGTTCTGTCAGCTCCTCTTGAAGCTCTACAAGCTGAAAATACCCTGATGTCAGACTCACGTTAGACATTCAGTTACTTGAGGGACGGAGACATCGGATTCGTGATGGTAAATTCTAGCTGTTAAGTATTCTAGAGCCAAGCGTAATTACAAAACCTTTTTTTACTATTTTGTTTTTATTTTCCGGATTTTTTCAAGCCTGGCAAACAGTCAAAAGCTGTTAAAAACGGCGTTGGTGGAAACAGCAATTAGTTCGATTACTCGTTACTGAAAAAAATAATGCTGTTAGTAACGCTTTTTATTTATAATGCCATTTTTTCCATCCCTGGTTATAGGAAACCATAGGAAAGTCTGTACTGACTTGTGCTTGCAGTTTGTCCCAGTCTGCATGCGTGACCAGCCTGTGGCCCGGAGGTGGCAGGTAGATGGCTTCAGGCACCAGGGTTCCTGTGGACACCAGGGAGGCGGTGTCGTCTTGAGGGGGCCGGTGTCGGGGCAAAGAGGGCGTGTCCAGAGAGAAAGAAGACAGGGAGGCAGAGTCACAGTGCTGGGGAAAGTAGTCCATCATAAGGCCTGTTGTCTCTGCATCTGACGTCTCCGCCAACAGCTCCAGTGGATCAGAGTCTGAACCTGACCCCTCATGCTCAGCAGTCCGCAGGGGAGGGGAACCACCCTGTGGGGGAGAGCTACCCTCCACCTTTTTAAAGATACCCTGCATGTGTAAAATGCAGAAGTGACTTTAGGCCATTTTAATACAGAAACCAAAAGGTCTTTCAAATAGGGAAAGAGACATAATGTGTCAAAAAAAAAAAAAAATCGGTCTTAGCCTATGCGTAGATAACAAAGAGGGAAAAGAAAAAGAAAAGGGACACACACAAACCTTAGTGTTCTGGGATGAAGTGGCTCTCCTCCACTGTGCTCGTTCTGACTGCAGAACAGATATTCTGACCTCATACTGAGCAGCGGTTTCTAAAACGGAGAAAAAAAAACAGGATGTGAGAAAATTAGATCAGCCAAAAAGTACTAGATACATCACCCCGGTCATTTTCTAGTTCTTTGGGTTAAATTTAATTTCATGACAAGCAAGTTGGCAAATGAAACAAAACTGCAACTAACTGAACTTCTGAATTGTAACATGCTTCTAAAACCAACGGCTTAGAGTTTATAAATAGATGTTGGTTTTAATTTATCGGTTGCATTTATATTTGTATTTGGCAAATGTTTTATCATAAAATGACTTGCACAGCTTACAAGGTACACATTTGAACAGTTCAAGCATTCCCTGGGAATCAAGCCCGTGACCGTCTGCTCTACTGTTTGATCCACATGAATTTGGTTGTTAATTGGATTGTGAAAAGTGAGTGTTGTAAACAGGAACGTTGCTGCATTTAGAAAGATCTGAATGTGGTTGGCATTACCGCAACTATAAATATGTCAGCAGAGAAAAGTAAGTTGCATTTCGATTAAAGATAACAAGGTCATTCTAATGTCACTGAAACAGGGCCTTACATTTGATGCATGTCTCATTACTTTGAAATGGAAACAGATTTCACCCCCTACCTTTTATTAGTAAATTAAAGAGGTCTTTAGTTGTATAAAGTTCAAGATTTTTGCACTCACAGGCTCCTAAAAAGTCCTTTGACAAGGTATAGTGTCTCTTTGTTTATAACGTAGCCTACTAACTTGCTCTATACACAGTTAAGATGGCCATCCCATTTTATTTTTTAATTGACTTATTTGTGACCCTAGACCACAAAACTAGTCATAAGGGTTATTTATACACAGTCTGAAAGCTGAATTAATAACATTTGCAACAATATATGGTTTGTAAGGATAGGACGATATTTGGCTGAGATACAACTATTTAATAATCTGAAATCTGAGGGTGCAAAAAAAAAAAAATTCAAAACATTGAGATTTAACATCTTTAAAGTTATCAAAATTAAGATTCTTAGCAATGCTTATTACTAATCAAAAGTAATTTTTGGATAAATAATAAAAATTGACCAAATATCTTCATGGAACATGATCTTTACTTAAAATCCTAATGATTTTTGGCATGGAAGAAAAAAACAATAATTTTGACCAATATCATGTATTTTTGGCTATTGCTACAAATATACCCCAGCAACGCGAGGTCCACGGTCACATTTTATTAGAGTAGTTTTATTATGTGGAAGAAAAAACAATGAATTTGATTTTATATATAATTACATTTTATTTTGCTGCATTATTGTCTTTGGTAACTGGGTGTGGTTTTATTAATTGCAGAACTTCTGAGCAAGTGAGCGGCCTTTTTACTCTGTATAGAAAAGTACTATAAATATATGTTTTTTTAAAATATAGCAGATAATACAGTCATGAAATGTTCACAAAAAGACCAATAAAATACATTGGGTCAGTTTGGATTTCAACCCAAATTTAAAGGAAAAGTTAATTTGCATTTGTTAATTTTTTTTCTCCATTATGTTGCTCCAAACCTGTGTGCTGAAGGAGCTTCATGAAAGTATCTGACTTGTGCCAGCTTTGTTTGATGAACAGACTGAAATTTGTCATTATTCAAAAACAACGACTGGCTGAAGAATTACTGCACAGAAGAGTGAGAATACAGCTCTACCACAGCATCTTTTGTGACAACCACGCATATCATTGATCTTTTTAAATTGATGTGGCCTCATGGACCTTCAATCAGAAACATTAACTTCCCTTCCCTTCCATGACGTGTGCATCGGAGGGACAGAGAAACAAGAATCCCTCCAATCCAGCAACGTGTCACTCACAATAAACAGATTCCTGACGGATAAAATCAAGTCCCACCCTAATTTTGTTTCTCATTAGAGAAGCCATATGTCACAATAGGTAAGAAAAGAATATTTTCTATTTCATGCAAACATCGATTGTTTTATATATATATATATATATATATATATATATATATATATATATATATATATATATATATATATATATATATATATATACTTCTATAAAGTATTTATATATATTTAGCTATCATGTTGTATAGAAGTTCTTATCGTTTTGTGTTTCACAGAAAAGCTGGTCTGGAATTTCACGGAACTGAGTAAATATCAACATACTTTTTATTTTTGGATAAACTACTGTACTGTGTCCTCTGTGGCAGTGTGTCTTTTCTCCACAGACCTTCCACGGTCAGTCTGCAAACAGGCCTGTGTTTTGTACCTGCACCTCGGGGTCACCACGCACTCCTTCAACCCCTCCTCACCTCTCAGAGCCTCCTGCAAGGACTGAATCTCCTGGTCGCATTGTTTTTGCAGCTCCTGGAGCTCCTCCTGCTTGCTAAGCTCGCAGATCCTCGCCACGCCCTGCCAGTGCTCGAGTTGAGCTCGACACTCGATTAGCTGCGTCTGCAGGTCTGCCTCAGCTCCCACTGAAGGAAAACACAGAGGCACTTCACAAACTCTGCTAAGTGGCCTTGTCCCCCTCCTCCTACGCCGTCATATTTGCAAAGGATGGTTTAAAACAAATAACACAGCTTGTATAAGTGCATGATACAAAACCAGGCGCGAGACAGATAACAAGTATACACGACGGAGCTTCATTAACAAGATGGATTTCGCCGAAAGCAGATTAACACTAAGAGCACTTGATTTGATTTGTCCAATGCCTATTCGGGGTTTAAACATTACACGCCATAAACTAAATAAATAAAAAAAATCCTTTATTGATTCTGGTGCTAAACACCTGTTGCCTTTTTCCCTGGACAGCTGTTATTATCATTAACAAAATAAGATTGTCATCAGCATCCACATGTTATATATATATATATATATATATATATATATATATATATATATATATATATATATATATATATATATATATATATATATTTGTCTATTTGCCTATTCGGCAGCTAACGTTACATGTTCAGATGCTTTCACGCCGAGCTCAGATTATCATAGCTACTAATTAAATCGCAACAATCTCGGAAAGAGTGCTCAAAAGTGTTCACATCGACGCAGATCTGTTTCGGTCTGTAATATCGGACGCGAGCTGCTGGAGGTTCATACCGTCGTGCTGCTCGTCCCCGCGCGATGCTGTCGTGTCCAACGCGTCCATGGTCTCGCGTCATTTGTCTCGATATTGTCCTTTCGTTTCGATGTGCCTCCCTTCGCCCGCATCCGTCTTTCTTTTCCTGTGCGACTGTGAAGTGCGGCAGGGCCGGGCTTCAACAAAACTGCGCCAAGAGTTCAGGAAACAACTTTCCCGGTTCAGCGCTGCGGATGTTACCTAACCATCCTCCCTGGAGCCGCACACACGCGGGGACTGTTTCAAAATCTAGTGAGCTGACTAGACAGACCGCGCTTTCGGGCCTCGGGCGCGAGCTGATGCTGCCTAGGTAGCGAGGCCCGGCGGGCTAGGATTTGAGACGGGCCCCGAGAGGACGCGAGCTACCCGCGCGCTCCGCCTTGGAGAATATATGCAAATACGTAGCTTAGATGGCTTTGAATATTTTCCAAAACCTGTGGTCAGTCGTCTAATTGAACTAAAGAAAAAAAAATGTTTTCTATATGTTTTTCATCTAGAATATTTGTAGAAACCGTTTAAAAATGCCACTGCTGTCAAAAAAGACGTTGCCTAATGCAGGGGGGAAAAAAGGTTCCCCGGTGGACCGATGTATTTGCATGCAATTTTAATGAAGTTTTCGGTCATGGTAAATGAAGGAGGATTTGACATGATTGTTTTGAATCAGAGCAAAATAATCAAGTGAACCGTTTTGGCAGATTCGGCACAAAGAAACGATTCAAAAGAGTGATTCGCTCGTGTACAGTGCACCACTTTGATTGCAAGCCATACATTTATTGTTTTGTTTTTAACCCTGGCAAATCTGAATGTATATCTTATTAGTAGTAATATTATTTTTTGTCGTTGTATAATTGTATCAGTGTTGTAATGTTTGTACTGTTCAATAAAAAAGCATGAAAGAAAAATGATTGCAAGCGAATTTTAAAAACATATACAGAATCAAAATAGTCGATTAATCGCATCTAAAATACATTTTTTGTTATATGTGTACCATGTAAATCCATGTATATATTGTTTTTATATTTACATATTTAATCTGACTAAAATGCCATATCGTTTTTTTTTTGTCAAATTTTAGACATTTGAATTGTTTACTAATAATACAGTGAATTTATTAGACTAAAATCTACTTGGCTTTATTTAACTGTAATGCATTAAGCATCACACAACTATAACTTGACAAGATGACTAAACTAGTATTTTGGCAATTCAAGTGCAAAATTCTGTGCTCATCAGAGCCTAACACATACCTTTTGTGGTTCTAGTTAACTATAACAATCTTGATAGTAATTTATTCATTGATGTTTTAATTTTATTAAATAAATTATTGTCCTTAGTCTTTTCTTTCTGTGACACGAAACAAGAAGGAAATACACCAGAATTCTTATTTGAGTTCAAATAAGATAAGGGGGAGATAAAATATGCATTCTACTATTGCTCTGTTATAGCTGGTCTTTTAGTAGGTCTATCTGGAACTAGAACAATAATGGACATGATTTTGTTTTCAACTAAGACAAAGTTTGAGTTTAATCTAAAAAATTAATTCATGAGTTACAGCAAAGACTTTTTTCTTTAAACATGCAACACACACACACCTTTTAAAATATCAAAAAGGGATTTTGATGTTACCTTTAGCCCAGTTAGCAGCTAGTCCTTGCTTTACCAGTTTCTGAACAGCAATGAAGCCAAATCACACATACATTTATTATTTTATTATTGTAACATCAATAGCATGGGACGTAATAAAACGTAGGAAACCGTGTCATACAAAAGCCAGTTTCAATGTTTCTATTAAAAGTGCCAACGGTGTGAATAAACACCAGAAGTCAAAAGAATCTGATGTCAAATGAAGGGCTTCTCATTTCTCAGTCATTCTGGTAATAGAGTATTTTAGGTACATGGCAGAAAAAAAAATTTATTATATTAAAAACCGACTGCCAAACAATTGGATTCATGCTCTGAATTATCCCATCTCCAAACGTGGTCCTTCAACTATTCCTTACAGTACAATTGTTACACTGCAATGAGAAAAAAAAACCAAAAGAAACATAGCATTGGTCCACAGCTCCATTATTTAATGCTGAAATACAGCTTAGAGGAGCAGCAGTATGTAAGTGCCCAAGAAACAGCTTCTCTGCGTCTGCTACATTATAGGAAGTATTAGATGCGGTGTAGTGGTACTTCTGGGTGCTGTATTGGTCCGGTCCATATCCTTAAATGCTATATTCCCTCTCAGTTCATGTCCTGATCACCCACACTCTGACGCAGGTACTCCTCATACAGATTTTTCTGCATACACATACAAGGGAGTTATTAGCCGAGTCTATTATCAACTGTAGTTGTCCTTAGATGTGTCAACAACACACAGCACACTATACCTTTTTGCTCTTCACTACCTCCTGAACATACTCCAGTTTTTGATGAAGTTGTTTCTTTTGTTTCCCAGAGAGTGTTGGTTTGGTCCTAAAAGTGGAATATAGAGTAAAAATAGATGGTTAGCAAAATGCTGGAGCTGGTCTTTTCCCATGGAGTGAAAGTATATGGGATAAAATATTCCTAATCTTCCCCTTTTGCTGTATGTGATTTAATAAACAGCTAAGAGGATATTAGATTCTCAAAAATTTTACTAATCCTACCCTCTGCTGCAGGAAAAAAAGTAAATCCAAAAATAGCTTAAAGAAGTTTTTTAATTCACAAAATCTTTCACTAATCTTCCATTCTGCTAACGTTTTTAGGACCTTGAATACGAACATTACAGTAAATACCTTACGCACAGGGGTGGCTAACGTCAGTCCTGGAAAGCTGCAGACCTGCAGGGTTTTGCTTCAACTCTAAACAAACACACCTGAACAAGCTAATCAAGGTCTGAATGGTTACTTGAAAGCTAGAGACAGGCAGGTTTCAAATAGGGTTGTAGCTGAACTCTGCAAGGCTGCGGCTCTCCAGGACCTGACCTAGCAGAAAACATAAATCAAAAGTCTGGATTTAAGTAAATGGCAGCTTTTACTCGTGGCTGATAAAGAAACTACTATGCATGCAACGTTTATAACACTGTTTTTACCTGAAAGAAAAGCGAGAGAGGAGGATAAAGATGAAGGATAACAGCACCAGTCCGGCACAACTGTACAGCTGCACCTCTGCTGACAAGGATTCAAACGCCTTCACTGCAGGAACCTGAACACACAAACCCACACTAACATCAGTATCTACAAACACACACACACACACAGAGAAATGCACATACATACTAACCACATATAGAGTGAGTGCCTCTATGCCACTTTTGCCCAGCATGAGCACCAGCACATCTTTGGAGAGGCTGCCGAGGACGAGGGTCACGAGCAGCAGCAGGGGCACAGTGAACCCCAGCATGCCCAACAAACAGCCCTTAAAACGGGAGCGACGGTTCTCTACACTGCACTGCCTGCAGAGAGTTTAACACACAACGGCAGCTGTAATTAACAGAAAGAAAGAAAGAAAAAAGGAAGAGAAAAAGGATAGAAAGACAGAAAAAGAAAAAAGGATAGAAAAAAAAGACAGAAAAAAAAGAAAGAGAAAAAAGGATAGAAAAAAAAAGATAGAAAGACAGAAAAAAAGATAGAAAGAGAGGAAAAAAGAGAGAAAAAGAAAAAAAGAAGGATAGAAAAAAGATAGAAAGACAGAAAAAAAGACAGATAGAAAAATAGAAAGACAGAAAAAAAGACAGATAGAAAAAAGGAAAAAGACAGAAAAAAAGACAGATAGAAAAAAGAAAAAAGACAGAAAAAAGACAGAAAGACAAAAAGAAAAAAAGAGAAGGATAGAAAAAAAGACAGATAGAAAAAAAGACAGACAGAAAAAAGATAGAAAGAAAGAGAAAAAAGATAGAAAGAAAGAGAAAAAAGAAAAAGAGAAAAGATAGGAAGAAAAAAAAAGAAAAGGAAAAAGAAAAAGATAGAAAAGATAGAAGATAGAAAAAAAGAAAAAAAAAGATAGAAAAAAAAGAAAAGAAAAGGAAAAAGAAAGAAAGAAAGAAAGAAAGGAAAGAAGAAAGCAAGCAAGCAAGCAAGCTAAGACAGGAGAAGGACAGACCTGTCATGTTCAAGCGTCTCAGTGATGGCCTCAGTGATGAGGCTGCAGTCCTTCTCCAGTGAGTTCAGGGTGTTCTGCACCGTCTGGTTGATGGTCTTCTCTATGGTGCGACACACCTCCTCTATCTGATTGACACATCGACTGGGCTGATGGGGAACACCGGGAGCAAAAACACTTACACAGTTATCTGTGCTCACTCAGCAAGAGCGTTCTTACAGAGCGAGGAACTAAAAGATTGCGGTGGCACCTTATTAGGGTTGGGAACATAGATGGTTGGCATGTCGAAGCCACACTTGTTGAGTCCTGGACGCTTACAAAGCTCCTGCACAATCTGCATCATAACTCTCTGAAAACAAAAACAAAGCAATTAAGCAGACTATTTGCTTTTATAAAATTTAGTCCTCTAAAGTCCCTTGACACATCCGTATTCAATACGGTTAAAATGCTCAGAGCCAGTTTAATACTGACAACCGATACTTTAATTCAATTGATATTAAAAGGTGCACTATATTAAATATTAAAAGGTGTTAAAAGGTGTCTCTATAGCAACACTAATAAATATTTGAAAAACACTTTTGACCACAGTGTTAGAGTCTCAAAACCTGTAGCCAATCAGCAGTAAGGGGTGTGTCTAGTAGCGAGAAGTAGAGAGAAGAGCAACATTACATTAAACGGGTACATTACATTTAAAGGGTTATGACCCGCGTAAATATCAGAGCAGCTTTCCAGCGCTGGAGAGAACTCACATCAGACGCCAAGTGTCTTTTGATAGGGGAGAAGTGTTGATTTTGTTTGTTTCACACAACTTTTCCATGTTGACTTTTGTTTGCATGTCATCTTCACTTGTTTCTGTGACTGTCATTGTCATGGTTGTGTATGTACGTGTGGAAAAATTCGCTTTAGTTTTAAAACTGACAGTCAGTTAAAATGTTACAAAAGATATAACATTTAAACATTGATAAATAAATAAACAAGAGTACTGACTTTTAAAAAACAAAACAAACAAACATGCATATACATACACACATACATATATACACACGTATATCTCTCTCATCTTACTTGTCGATCAGACTCTCCGCCAGCCTCATCAGCTTTACTGAGATAAAAACGGAGACGGTCCCCTTGCTTCTCATTATGTTTCTCTACAATGTTGAGTGTACGCTTGCATAAAGCCTGTCCCATTGGGTCAAAGAAGACCAGGATCAGATCACAGAGCTCCCCTGGTGTAAACGGGCCAAAATCACAACATGGAAACGTATTAGGACTATAAACTGACATTTATAACGTACAAACAACATTACACAACACCAACAATGGAACATTCAAATAACTTCAACACACACACCGAGCCACAGAATAGCTTGATCCACGTCAAAGGGGTACTTCATATCTCCATCCACTAGACCAGGAGTGTCAACAAAGGTCACCAAGCTGAAGCGTTTCTGTCGTGAAGTACAAATCTCAGTGCTGAGGTATTCTGACACCCCTGAAATTCAGAGATGGTGACATTTTAGACACGGTTTCCAGAAGCCTGTAGTTCTTTTTATCCCGATTCATCAACAAACCTTTAAACTCCTGCAGTGGTTTGAAATGGGGATAGAGATGGAGGGTTGCATTTCCCTAAAACCAAAGGCAACCGTTGTTATACAAAAGACCTTTATATCAATGATGCCCAAACCACGTCACACAAAACGTTTGTGCAATATGCATAAGGTCATATTTACCGTGAGCGATTCCCTCTTTCGCCCGCTTGTAACAAAGCTGAAGCCCTGTGTCTCTATAGCGACTCCCGTTCTTTGGATATGCTCCTCCACATACCTGCAAAGCAAAAAAAATAATGCATAGCTTACCGTTTGAACTCTAATTGTGCTCATTTTTTTTAAGTCTAGCACAAAAAGCAATCTGAGTGCATGACTGTGGTGTACGTTTTAATGCTAACCAATTGATAAAGCTGCTCTTTCCAGCAGAGTGGTTCCCCATCAACATCACAGTTATCTTTTTTCTGGGAGGCAGCAAGGTCACCCCAACAGTCTGAGCGATTGTTATGAGTCCTACAGAGCAAAGGAATGATTGATTAGACAAACTAGACATAAAGCGTCCGTGTTTCGGTGGGCAAGTAACGTCAAGTTTTTCCGAAAACTTCATGCGGTACAAACAAAACTTTAATGTTTTGTATTTTCGTAGCACACAATCAATTAAACGGTGGAACTAATGACTGCACGCTTATAAAAACATACAACATGTATATGAAATACAGCCTCTGAAATGCATACTTGACCGGTATTTTAGCTCACCGGCTACCGTTAGCAGCTCCTATCCACGCCTAGAGACAGCTCTAACACCCTACTAAAGCAGTTAAATCAATGAGAATGTAATCGTTTCTGAAGTCGCCGGTTTCTTACCGCTATCCGGATCGGTGTACATCTGGTGGCAGTCCCGTAAGATACGCTCGTCGCAGGACACACTGCCAGAGTCGGCATTTGCAGCACTCCTGCTTTTGATTTTCCCGGACATCGTGATGCAAAATTACGTGCTGTAATATAGTAGCTTGTATTTTATTTGCCCACAAAGCAAAATCCACCGATAAAACGGTTTTAAAAAAATGAAATGAAATCGAAAATTACTTGCATCCAAAATGATGTTCAAATCGCCCCGGTCTGCTGGGTAACGTTGGCCACGTCACCGATATGCGCAAAGAGCAGTGGGAGTTGTAGTCTTTATGCGTTTCTCTCGAGGTGGTTCTGATAATTACGACAGAAAAGCTGCCTCTCGTTTCCGCCTAGTTTATTTATAAATCACGTCGCCTGTAGAGGATTATATAACCATTCATTCTTCGGAGTTGTGCCCTTTGCACTTGCGAAAAATCACTGTTAGTTCATTTAAGATTTTTTTTCGCGCTTTTTTTCTTGCTTAAACGTGTGCCTGTTTAATAAAAGTGTCGACATACTCATAAAATATGAGTAAGAAATTCCATCATATTTTAGTTCACTGTGCACTGAATAAGTGCATATATGTTTCGTTTATTCATATACGGTGTTGTTCAGTGAATATTAGAATAGTGTGCATTGCTCTCCAACCAATTTTCAGTTAAAAAAAAAAAAAAAAAAAAAGAAGTAAATAATACACAACAGTTTTCATTTACCCCATACTTTAATGTAAAGAATTCAGGTTAATGTAATACACTTTAATGGTTTAGCATTCAAAGAAATACTTTGCTACACAATCATAAGCACATTTACATGTCTGCTCTAACATGATCAGATCGATGTCTCTGTACATACTGCTCAATGTTAGATTATGCTTGATACATTTCACATAAACAAAAGAAACAAGACGAACAGAGAAAATTAATATCCCAATTACATCTTATAAGCTGTAATTGAAGTGTCTTAAGAATAGTTGTCAACTGTGGACATCTCTACAGCAACAAGCCTGCCGCTTGCTCTCGCTCTCTCTCTCTCTCTCTCACACACACACGCAGATGCTCATCTGTTGGGATTCCTCAGTGACTTGGTAAAGTAAAAGATGAATTCAACCAAAGTGACTGGATTTGGAGGCATGAATCATCCTTTAGGCAAACTCTCACATACACACATATTGCACATGATCCACTCTAAGCCCCCAATCACACACACACACACACACACACACACACACACACAGAGTAGAATTTCACTCGCACTACCTCGTACACAAATACCTCGCTCTTTAAAATTAATTTAATAAAAAGGCATTGGATCTTGGCATTTTGATCATGCCAACTTCCATCCAAACCTCATCAATTGCACTTAATTTGGAGAATTTGAGGGCTTATGTCAAAATCCCAAAAAATATATTTCTTTGAAACTGAATTTAGGTTGTTGATAAATTTTAGCACAGTTCCTTTTCAAGCATGCCTTACACACAAGCACACCTCCTAATACATAAAAAGGCACAACCACACACAAACCAATCACCCAAGACTTCCCCGTTTAAAAAAAACTGGTGCACTAGGATACAAGTGTGGAAAAAGGTGCTCACAAAAGTAAATGTAGATCATAGATGGATATATATATATATATATATATATATATATATATATATATATATATATATATATATATATATATATATATATATATATATATATATATATATATATATATATATATATATATATATATATATAAAAGAAAGCATCTCATGACGTTCTTGGAGAAGCTGCAAGTCGTGACAGAAAGTTAAAGCAAAGGCTGAATGCTTCAGTCCCAGCCATTATCCTTAATCATGTGAGATAATTCAATAATAAACTTCCCCTCCTTATACTTCTGACTTAACTCAAATGCCTGCTCCTGTTGAGGAAAGAAGAGGGGGGGGCCAAAAAAACAACAATAAAAAAACACTGATCAGGGTCATGATACAAATAAAACTATTTTGGCAAGAAATATGTCCTACTACATTACTTATTAAAACAAAGCTTGCTTACATATTTCCAACCCAGTGTGGTGTGGCAATTCTCGCAGTAAATATCAGCCACAGCATGAAGACCGGTCAGCAGCAGCCTTTCTTCTGCTGGGCCACAACCTACGTTCACCCTGAAATCACAAAATAACAGTCAAACCAACCATTTCTTCCATCGCAGTGCGATTTATGTTTTGAGATTTCTACCCAGAAGTGATACTCACACAGAATTGAACAGGTAGGCGCGTCCTTGGCTGCCTTGAAATGACTGAAAACAGATAGTCACGTGAATATTTAACGCGCCACAATTCACAAATCTAGCCGTAAACGTGCAAAGACAGTCCCACAAAGGAACCCTCACCTTAGAAATTAGGTCATCATGGTTGGCCAGGTGTGCGCGGCAGTGGACGCAGCTGTACCGGCGGTGACAGGAGTCCAGATAGGCCTGGAATGTTTTGGCCTTGGTCTGCTTCACCATGTCTTAGAAGAACAAACACAATCACAAACAGCGTCAGATCATATCTGCAAGAAATTTTGCTGTCTCTTCACATGTTTAAGTAATAAATATGACCATGAAAACTTGAGGGAAAGGCTACAAAAGCAGCTTTGTCAGCCAAAGCAGCTCCTAGCGGGGTTGCCAAATGCGTAGTTAGAAAGCATGGCATTGACATCATCAGCTATTAATGGTGTGATTTTCAAAGTAGTCTACCGCTCTGAGATTTAATGCATTGCTGGACGTGACATTTAAGGCAATCTTTTCCTTTGTGCGTTTGAAAAGCATTTTTACGTCGCTGCAAATATTGCATCCTGTTCCAGAAATATAGCAGGAAAAAAAGAAACATCCACATGACCTACTTTGCTTGGCTGCCCACACTGTAGTTACCCCATATATGGCATGCCAGGCACGAGGGTAAACAGGGGTGAGAGGTAATGAATAACTATGTCACGCTGTAATAAATACAGCTTTAGATATAATACAGGGTTATAAAACACTTTAATAGTTACACAATTTCCACAGACACGCTCAGGATTCTAGTTTCATATGGACTACAACGTTACAGCACGGCCCACAATGCAGCTGGAAAACCGTGAACGAATCGTTCATATGAGTCGGGTGCGTTCAACGATTCAGTTGAACCGGTGAACAAAATCGATTCGCAATGAGCCGAGAAAGTTGACAGTAAAACCATTCGAGTATAAAAAGGATTTTACATACGTGGCAAATGATAAAATGCATAATTAGCAGAATGGCAAAAAACGCTGAACAAAACTACCTTTGAATGATTGATTTATAAGACTTCTCACCACTGCAATAAACGAAATTGGGCCACAAGAAATTACAATAACAACAACAACAACAACAACAACAACATACAGGCTATATAAATTAATAAATTAGAAGGGAAATATCATGATGTGGACCAGGGCGATAATAACGTTAACTTAAAACAACCGCCAAATCGTTTTTGGAGCGAACTGTTCGAAAGAACCGATTCGCGGAATTGAATCATTTCCCCCTTCACTGCTATAAAACAGCACTAACGAACGCGGCTAGTTGCACGTATGCCAGTTACCTTTACTGACGTTTCGAAATGAAATGCTCCACATACACTAGTAACCATCGTGTCGCTCACGGTCGTAGAGCCTGTACACACTAGAATTGCTTCCAGCCCCCTCGCTCCATTTGACGCGCTGCGTAACAATGAAAACGGACTCACCTAAAAATGAACGATTTCTTCGAGGCAAACGCTGCTCGCAGTATTGTCGCCAGAAGAGTAGCGTGCTCAACTCAACGGCATGAAGCCTGAGCATTCACTAGTCGAGCGCACTCAACCAAACAAACGTGCGGCGCGATGCGCTTTTCCTGCAATCGCCTCCTTTGTGTCCCTCCTGTCTGTCGACCTGCCCTACTGCCCAAACCGTCTGGTGTCAACAGAAAGCTTCCTAATTCCCAACGAAATAGGCAAGCCGCCGCGCTCAAAATGTCGCTGCCGAATATAATCCGTAGATTTGTTTACTGTATTTTCTGAGGAAGTTTCTTATACGTCATGCGGCGCAAAACAAACCGCAGCCGACCAATCAGAATCCAGACAGCGACGTCTGGAATATAGGTCAGCCAATCAGAGGCCCTCTTCCCGTGCGTTTGAAGTCACCTGAACTATACGGTTGCGTTAACGTCTCGCCGAGCAGAAACAACAAAGCCCTCGTGTTTTTGCTATCTTCGTCTTCGAAAGCGGTTTTTGTGTCCTCTGGTTCTTGTGTCCTTTGCACGACGACTAACGTTAAGTCACGCGCATGTTTTGTAAACGCTCAAACGAATAACGAAAGCCACAGTGCGACATCCAGTGTTTCACCGAAAGATCATGTATTTGTGTATCTAAAAAATATTTTTGAGAGGACAGCGTATTTCAGTCTTTGATGTAAACTGGTCCCCTGTTGAGCACAGCTGATGGACTTTGCACGGCCTCTCGAAGAAGTTGGATAATGTTTGTTTGCAAACATAGGTAGGGAGGCGCTAAAATGACGCGGACTGAGCGAAAACCACAACAAACATCGTGTGAACATGTTGGGAGCAAAGAAAACAGTCCACTTGTATAAGGCATGAGTTGTATTTATTATGCGTGTTCATACTGACCCATAAAGAATGACATAAACCACATAGGTTTCGTGTGAACACTATGCTAGATAAGATAATATTGTCGTTGATATAAAACTTGTCTGTGTTTAAAGGCAAACAGCATTTGTACAGCGTGTGTGTGCGTGGTGTTTGACTGGGCAAGGGTTAATTACATTGTGTGTTTGCGTTTGATCACGTGTCTTGTGTGTGCGTTTTAATATAGTTTGATAACAGGGAGGGATAATCGGTCATGACTCCTGTTGCTCCTACAGCAAATGCAGTATTAATATCCTCTTCGTTGTTACACACAAAGAGATGAATCTAAAAAAAAAAAAAAAAGAACATTTGTTTTTTTCTTTATTTTGAAGCATGCAGATACACACAATCTGAGACCAGTTTCTCACTGAAAATGTCAAGTCTTGCCCCGGAGGTCCAATGCCCTGCAGAGTTTAGCTCCAACCCTGATAAAACTCACCTACCTGTGATTTTCTAATGATCCTGAAGACAATGATTAGCATGCTCAGGTGTGTTTGAATAAGCGAAGGACTTTATTCTGCAGGAAAGTGGATCTCAAGGTCCAGATTTGAGGATCCATGCTCTATAAGCTATGTTGTATCTCAAAGGGTGTACACCCAAAAATGAAAAGTTAAAACATTTAAAACTCTCAGGCCATCCAAGATATAGATGTAGTTTGTTTCTTCATCACCACAGATTTGGAGAAATTTAGCATTAAATCACTCCAAACAACTTTACAATAATCTACACGATTCCAGCCCATCATTTAATGTGTTTTTAAGAAACAAACCCTTTAATGTGTTTAATAGTCTCTGGACAAAAAGAAAATCAGTCATAATTTATAATGCTTTGTCCAGTAAATATATCCATAACCTCTCAGATTGTGATGTTTTTATCAGCTGACTCATCTGACGGCACCCATTCACAGCAGAGGATCCATCAGTGAGCAAGTGATGTAAAGCTACCTTTCTCTAAATCTGTTGTGATGAAAAACTACATTTTCGGAATATTTAATTGTTGGGTGAACTATATATTTAACAACACAAAATCAGGATACAGCCATATTGCCACAGACCTGAATTCCTCTGTCTCTGAGGTGCTTGAACATCCCTTTTCTCATCGTCAGCCTGGCAAAGAAAGACCCAAACCACAAAAACATTAGCAAAAAGTTAAACGAAAATATAATCCGATGCTGCCACCTTTATAGTTACCTTTCAATTAAAAAGATGACCAGTCTGCTTCTCATGATCCACATGTCAGGTATGTATTCTCTGGAAGAGAGAGATGAGTGAAAATTAATCTGTGTGATTAACATGCATGCAAAATAGTATGTACATATTTGGCGTATACTGACCTGTTTATGATCTGTGGCAGGTAGAACTGCAGGAAACTCTCCCCGAGGGGAACGAATGGCAGGAGACCAGTGTAGTAGAGCAGGAGCAGCTTTAAACCTCGCTTCACAGTGAACATGTAGGGCATTGAGGAATTCTGCCATCGACAAAAAAAGAGACAGAGCTAAATAGATAAAGTATCTGGGAGATTTAGTTTTGAAACAGGTATAGTGGCTAATAAATGTACACGCACTGTTTTGAGACAATTTTTCATGATGGTAGAGTCAACAGAAGCCCAAACTGAGGTGGCCTCTCTGTTGTATTTCTTCACGAGATCAGAAATCTGTAGAAACACAAAAAGTAGGCAAAAAATAACACTATTGAGATAAAAGAACAAAGGGGGAGGTTTAGTGAGCAGATGCAATTAAATATGGTTACACAATATTACGGGCCATTTTGTAGTATATATGGAGTATGATGATTGCTCTCTTGCCTTTTCAATGAGCAAGCTGTTATTCTCTTTCACTTCAATGTTTACAGCTGTCTGTGGAAATTTGCAGAAGACGTCCTCTAATAATGCAATGTTTCTATCTGACCCAGTGCTGACGTGGCCTGTGCGAAAGTAAGAATTAAAAGACGTACAATCATTATGCATCAATAGACATGTTAATGTGTGTTAGCGGTTCCACTGGTAATAACACACACCTGTCTTAAAGGTCACCTCGAGCGTCTCCTTATAAGGTGGCAAATCCTGACAAAAGAAAAACATGTTTATAATAATTCAGAAAAACAAAAAGTCTCTTGCGTTCACCAAGACTGCATTAATTTAACTAAAACACAGTTTATGTTATTGCTATTTTAAATGACCGTTTTATTTGATTGTATTTTTTAATATATTACTGTGACGGCTTAATTTTCAGCATCATTCTCCAGTCACATGACCCTTTAGAAATAAAGCTAATGACGAATTAGTGCTCAAGCTATTTTGCTTGTTATTATTGACGTTTAAAACAGTACTGCTTCATAATTTGGTGGAAACCATGGTTTATTATTTTCTTTGATAAATAGTAAGTAGTAAATAGAGCAGGTAGAGCTGCGCAGTACATCGGCAGAAAAGGTTAACCTTGACCCCTGACCTCCAGTTTTAGGGAGGAAACGTTGACATCTTGTCCAGTCTGCCGCAGGAGGTTCTCATCATGTGACACAACAACATGACCGTCTTTAGTCAAGTGACAGTCTAACTCCAGCATCTCTGTGCCTTCTTCAACCGCACTGAAAGGAGAAGCATCGCAACTTCAGGCAAGAACAGTTAAGTTTTAAATATGTATTACTTTAAATGACTTGAACTATTTTGAATGATTGGTATAAACCATTTTATTGATTTTAATTTTAACTTCTATGTTTATTGTTTTTTTTTGCTCCAGTCCTTACTCTTTGTCATTAATCGAAAAAGGAGTGACCCAAATATTCTTTTGTGTCATAAAAAATATTCAAACTGAAAAGATTAAAACAAGATCAGGGCGAATATGTTAATATTAGGGAGACCTGTTCACCTAAAAGGGCTGGGAACATAACATTCTGATAGAGTTTATAAATACAGATGTAAGGTAGGAGCATAAAAGGAGCCGATACTGATCTACTGTTCAGCCTGAGAAAGCTGATCTGAGACTCACTGTGTAAAGGCCTCTATGGTGTTCTCAATCCTTTCACCACCGCCTGAGGACAGAGAGCGGGAGGTCAGAAAATGTGGACCGACTCTCATAGACACACAAACAAAAATTCCTCAAACAGTTAATCACTCACTCAGTCACTTATTAACCAGCTCTGTATACAAACCACACGAGGAAAACATTCACACACGCTGTCACAAACACAGAGTGCTATTATCTATTGCTCTTCACTGACAGTTGTATGGATTAGTCACAATCAACAGATTATATACAGTTAATAAAATAATATTTTGTAAATCAGTAGGTTTATATAACTCCCATTGCTAGGTGCTGTAAAAAGGCTGTGACATGCACAGAGCAATAAGTGCAGATGATTTCATATTTATCTTCAGCATTATTACAGTTAATTACTATGACGCCGGTACGTTACTGTGACTATAGTTTTCAAAAGGTGAGAATCCCAGGGCCGGTTATCGACTCGGATACTGTACCTCCCCTGTGAGAGATGTGGGTGCAGGAGAAAGCTGTCTGCTTCTTCTTGTGCAGAATATGAGGGTTCTTCAGAAAGTAGAGTGAAGTGAGAGCGTAGCCCCCTACTGCTGGGAGCAGGTAGTACAGGTAGCTTGCCATAATTCCCACTAAAGGGGCTCCGATAAACAGCAGGTGAACGCAAAAACACAACCTTTGAAAAAATGTAACATTTTAATATTATTTCATATTTTCTTTTCATTTCATATTTAACATACAAAAATTGTAAATAAATATATTTATAATATATTATATACAGTATATATACAGTATATATATATATATATATAGGCCTACATATCAAAGGAAAGGTGTAATGTCAAAAGTATGTATTTTAATATTATAACAATCAAAAACATCCTAATATTACGCATAATGGGATTGAATGTATTGCAAAAATTACTGTGTGATATATGTATACACAAATAAAATGTCAAATAAAAAAAAGCTTTACACATATATACTATTTCAGTATTGCTACTACAATTTTTAACGTGAAAAACATTTCAACACATTTCAACGAGTTGCCAAACATTTCTTTATTTGAAAAATAAATAAATAAATTATAATAACAAATACCCACCAAAAACACCAAAAACAACTTACCAATACTTTTATTTGTCCGTTCAACTTTTATTTGAGAGGTCCTGGAGTATCTGATCCAGTTTCAGATCCAAGTACGGCTCCTGTACACCTGTCTCCAGTGCTGATGTCAGTATGATTTTCCTTATCTTTTCCCTTGCCTTGTGTCGCTCAGCGCTCTAGTTCACTAGTTTCTCAGCCACTCCCTTTTCTTCCCTCACTTTACTTCACTTACTTTCGCAAGAAATATTGCCTCATGAGAAAGCAAAGCAAGGTAACAATGTAAAGCTTCCTCTCGCTCCTTCATTCCTGCTAACATCAATGCCTCCCCACTAGAGAAAACCTAAACAATGAAAGCTTGCTCTCTAGGTGTGAGTTTTCACTTTTCAGCCTGTCACTGGTAGCTGTGCGCTTTAGCAGCTCCGAATTCCCCCCCTCCTTTTCTTTTGTGGATGTAAGGGGTGTATAAATGTTTTGGAAAGCGGTTTGTGGCAGGTGAGGGCATGAGCCGTCTGAGGCCTTCCAGCACATTTAATTTTGCCTGGATGCTTCACTTCTTCTTTACTTTAATTGTGAACGTAGATAATACATATTCCAGTGCATATTAGATGAGATATGAAGGGAGAGCATTATAGAATAGACAGCACAAGAGGGCTTTTGCTGTTTCTGTGTCATTGCAACAGTTGGTAGTAGGTAGCAGAAGACACGTTTGGCCAGTATTCATGTTTTCACACATTTCGGTGCTTAACAAAGGCTTACGGATAAATGCAAACTCACAGTAATGCACACACAACAAACGTACACACTCTTAATTCTACTCGTCAGCAGAACATTTTTGTGTGCTATTGTTCTGGTTTTGTATAGAATTGCTGAGAGACTGTAAGTGAGCAAACAAAGAGAGGCAGAGACAGATGGGAAGTGAGGCCGAGAGAGATACTAATAATCCATACCTAATTTGTGCAGCCTTGGCAAGCTGGTTTCATCAAAAGCATCGATTCACCTCAGTTTCACACAAGGAAAACTGCTGTGAATCAATGCATTGATTACGACATTTTATGTTAAAAACACTCGTATTCGTGTAAGAATGCAAACACACCCAAGACCTAAAGAGCCGGATGTGTCTTCAAGAGCAGAATGCCTCACAGCAGAATTCTCGGCTCATGCTGAAACATGTTGACGAACTAGAGGAGTGATCCAACTGGACAGGCAACTTGGCTGATTTATGAGGAGGAAAAGGTAAAGGACTTCCTAGAAAACATGGAGTGGAGTTTGGAGAATATTAGTTCTTTCATTAGCCATGGAATTAATGAAACATTAACTTCAGTTAATGTGAAGTACCTTTGCTCGGCTTAAACTTCAGGTGCACATCCATGCTTTACCCTTCCATTGCTAAGGAAAATTAAGTTGATTTTAAATGCCATTCCCTTCACACAAAACCAGACAACAACTCCCATCTCCCAAAACTACATCAGGGAGTATGACTAAAAGGAAATATTACTATTAACGTTATTACACGTGTTGTGTGGACAAGCCCTGTAACTATTCACTAGACAGAGGCAAGGACGTAATTATACATCAAACATATTAGAAGATAATTATTTATATTGGAGAAGATAATTATTTATATTAAAAAAATCTGATAAAAAATTAAGTGCACATGCAGAGCAGTCAATTTAGTCACATTCACAATTAGGCTTTTTTAACAATCTATAATGCTTTTTATGAATTTAAGGAGAACATAATTTAAAGATGTCACTATATAGGACTGATTATTTATAGTAAATTGTATTTGTTTGTACGCTTATTTAACAAGATCGTGTATTTTTGTTAGCTGAAGAATAAATGTTTAATTCTACCAGTAGAAAGATAACGTAAAAAAATAAACGTGGAAAAAAAAAAGTTAAAAAACACACACGACACGAAGACTTACAGTATCAGGAATTTTATTTAATATATGTATATAATTCTGTTTTTGTTAATCGTTTAATTTATTATACCCATAAGCATATACATAGACTATAACCATCCATAGCTCATTTCTCTTGACAATCTACCCATATCGTTTAATCATCTTTTAAAATAATTCCTTATAAGATTTAGGGAAAAAATAGATTTCAGAAAGAGTGAACAGCCAATTATTTTTCACACCCAAAGCGAACAAAATGAAAGAAATGCAAAACATACTTTAAAAAGGACAAAAGTTAAATCCCTTTTTTACTTTTTAAAATAAAAAAAGACCTCACCAATATAACACCAGCAATAATCATAATAACAGCCATTAAAAAGGACATTGATATTTGCCTCCTTTGTAGGCTTTTAAAATCATATACTGTATGCGTGCAGGTTTATATGTGAGAAATACGTACGTGTGTGTGTGTCTGTGTGTGTGTGTGTCTGTGTGTAAGACTGTTGACAGTCCCCATGGTCCCATTCACAATAAGCATGTCATTGCCATTGACAATACAGTAATATAAATAATCTTTTTCTTGGTAATGAGTCGTTTCCCTCAGATCACAGAGCGGGATGATCTCCCCTCCTTGAGAGGAAGCAGAGAAGAGCAGCTTCTGGTTGGAAAGGACAGACGTACAGACATGGACACGGGACTCGACCAACCGTCATTGCCTGTTGTTACGTTTCACCCTAACAAGCAGGGGATTAAGAAAAGGAGATGAAGACTAAAGCTTAAGAACGAAAACAAAAGAAATGTTTGCCACAGGAATCATTAAAATTGCACTAAAAACTAAAATGAAGACGAAACGTTTGGTCATGAGACACAAAGTGCAGGTGCACTGATTGAGAAATGTCACGTGATTGACGTACGGGGTGAATTTCCTCTGCAGTTGGGGCTCGTCTCAATGGGGTTTTACACAGGGGGGGGGTTATTAATTTATGCAAATCACACCCTGTATTTATGCAAAAAATCTACACACTGCATTTTAACTCTTCCCAATTAAACATGCTTTCCTCATCCATGATTGGCCAAAAGCAATGACGGTTTCTTTAAAAACAGCATCGAAAGATGGCAAGATTTCACCGAAAACGTATAATAAAGGCAGGTAGTTACGTCTAAGATGCAACGCATGCAGAAGAAGTCATTTCGAGACTGGATAAACGCAAGGTGAGCCAATCACAGGCAGGAGAGGCATGAGGTCAGCAAGCCCTGTGGAAAAGCCCTTTGAAAAGTTCTGACATCACAGGGAGGGAATGAGAAAAAATGTGCTATGGCTCTGAAAGTGTTAAGCTTGGCTATGATTCCTCAATCACTCCAGGACAAGTGAAGGAAAACAAAACAAGATGCGAAACAAAAAGAGGAAGGGACCGACATCTGTGAGAAACAAAGCCAGAACGTGGGGAACTATGTGTGACTTATCAGAAAGGAATCATGGCAACAGTAGCCATGGACATGGTAACCAATGACAACTATTGTTATTCACAAAGAAATCAGTATCAACCCCCCTATAAAAAAACAAAAAACCAAAGAACGCACAATAAAGATCTGCAGACCACAGAACCTCCAGCAAATGAACAGACGAGCGAGAGGAGGAGAAAGAGGGAAAGAAAGCCAACATGAAAGAAAAAAAAAAAAAGAGATACTGATGGCTTAAATTTCCAAAGAACATTGGCAAGAAATAGTCTCAGTTCTCGACAGTAGAACATGATATTTTACAGCAGATGATACTATTCTGTCTCGCTCTCTTTCCTCCGTTCATCCCGCCTGTCGCCGTTTCTCTTTTACTCTGTACATTTCTCGAGAACCAAAACGAGGCCTCTTTTTCTCTCACAATAGAAAACTAAACAAAGGTCCAAGCTCATTAAATGTAACATCATTTGTCTTTGAATGAGAAAAAAAAACCCCACAAGCAATAACTTTATATTTCAAAAGATACTCAAATATAAATTCCCAACATTACAAAACACGATTTGTAACCGATCGCGACGTTCAAATTACAGTGTACAAACAGATCGCCAACTTAGAATACTCCAATGAAACTCAAAACCACTTATATATACACACACACACACACCAGTCAGTGCCCGTCATTCTCTAGCTCTCTCCCTCTCCATCTCTGTGGAATGAAAACAAAATAAAAACCCACCCGGAACACAGACCAGTAGAGATACCCTCGAGAGAGACATAAAGAGAAAGAGATGAATACAAACAGAGAGGGAAGCAGGGTATTGATAGAAGGGGTGAAAGATGCAGTTGTCTGAGAGAGCAGGAGCTGTGTGCGGTGCGTGATGGGAAAAGTGAGTCTGACGGCCCCCATTAATGGCGTTATGATAAGATGTTATAAGCCCAAGCTAGCGTACAGCTTCCCAGCAAGAAAGAGAGATGGACAGATAAAACAAAGCTGAAGTTTTTAAATGTTGATTTTTTTTGTCTTTTTATCTTGTTTTTATCTTATTTTTATGTATATATGTATGTATGTATATGTTTTTGCAGGTTGTCTGGAGTTATCTTTATCTGAGACTCCATGCTGCTCGGTTATTCTCCGTGATGGCTGGGAAAAAAAAAAAAAAAAGAAAGAAAAGAAAACGGATTATTGACCATCAGCGGACATAAACAGAATTAAGCATGGAAATTCTTCAATCGAGAGCATATGTCCTTGCACACAGAGACTGAAATTTTCGTGTGCGTTTTTGGCATTCATCATCCTAAAAATTTGCCAAGCACAAAACTCCAGCACACAGTGTGATGAGTATTCATTAATCTATTGTTCATTAATACTCACAGAATACTACTATACAGGTGCTGGTCATGTAGTTAGAATATCATCAAAAAGTTCATTTCTTTCACTAATTCCATTCAAAACTGAAACTTGTGTATTATATTCATTCATTACACACATACCGATATAGTTCAAATGTTTATTTCCTTTCATTTGGATGATTTTAGGAATCTAGGCCAACTGAAAAGTATGAGCATCTACAGCACTCAAAACTTAGCACTCAGGTGTTATGAGAGCCCAGGTTGCTCTGATAGTGGCCTTCAGCTCTTCTGCACTCTTGGGTCTGGCAAATCAACTTTTTGATGATATCCTAACTATATGACCAGCACCTGTATATGAATCCATTAACATTTCTCACACCTTTGGTCATTTGACGTATACATGTGCTTTTGTACCTGTCCCTCTCAGGAGCCCTGGTAGTTGGCCTGGAAGCGTGCCGTCTCCTCAAAGATGAGCTCTTTCAGCTTCTCTTTAGGAAGGTCATCCAGCTCCATGTTGAAAGTGAATGGCTCCTCAGCCACCGGCTAAATTGGCAAACAATTCGAGACGCTGTTAGGCTTGACTACCTGATATGGGTTTGTGCAGATGACAGACTGAAGGTGCGCGAGTCAGAAATGATGGAGAGGGGAAAGACGGATACCTCATCAGAGGGGTCATAGTACTGCTCCAGGTAGGGGTGGGCCAGTGCTTCCTCCACAGTTATACGTTTGATGGGGTTAAAGGTTAACATGCGGTCCAATAAATCCAGAGCTGAAATGCAACGGTAAAATTACATAAAGAAGTTCCACACTTTTATGATAAGTTTACGGTTACAAAGCAACTTATTCACTACTTCTAACATGCAACCTTCAAATCATGCACTACTACAGTCACAACAGAGAAAAAGCATACAAGGATGTCTTCCCTGCCAATGTTTTATCAAACATACTTGGACAATGCATTCATACTATCAAAAGACCGTTTGTTGACACCCACATTTGTTCAATACTCCCACACTCTCTCTCTCTCTTACAAACACACACAGACGACAGCTCCTGCCAGACCCCTCTACATATCATTTCACTATACTTATACTATGTGCGCACTTACCTTTGTTGTCTGCTTTGGGGAACAGCTTGCCCCATGGGATTTTCGGTTTTTGGGGTAAAGACTGGAGGTAGTTCCTGGCCTTCATGTTGATGATGCAGTTCAGATCATCTTGAGAGGGGGAGCCCAAAATACCTGGTCGATGGGGAAGGAAAATGATCAGAAAACAAACGGTGTGCTTGCGTTCTCAAAAGAATCAAACAACAACAATGCAGTGATCCTCGGCTGAAAACCATCGTTTACAAGGTCTACTTTGGTTTTTGGGAAAGAAGCCTTGATAGGCCACAGACAGCAGGGAAGAAAACAACACTAATGAAAATAATAAAATGCAACAAGCCTTTTATGGTTAAGATTAAAAAAAAAAAAGATTGACTTCAAGGAGGTAGAAAATACTTCTGAATACACTTCAAAAGCAGTGCATCGAATCAAAATTTACATTTTGATCAAAAAATATTATTTTGCCATTTATTACTTCAATATCTTGAATTGAATCTGGAATATTTTCAAACCATACTTAAACCTGTATGCAAAGCAAAAGCTTCCATATGATAAAACACTGTGCTAGGTTACCACTCACATAAAATAATAATAAACATAAATACATAAAATTAATTGGCAATAAAAATAAATAAAATCAAAAAGCAAAATACAGTTTTCAACAGTTTGGAGCTGGTAGGGTTTTTTAATGCTTTTAAAAGAAGTCTCTTATGCTGACAAAGTCTGCCTTTAAAGTAAAGAAAGTAATATTATGAGACGTCATCATAATCTGAAAAAATAACAGTTAAAATTTTTTGTACATTTAATACTTTTTTCTTCAAATGTATTCCTGTGATAGCAAAACTGAAATTTCATCCGCTATTATTCTACTCTTCGCTATTACAACTGTTACATGAACCTTCAGAAATCATAATAATACGCAACTAATATGCTGATTTGCTGCTCAAAAACATTTGTTCTTATTATCAATGTCGAAAACAGTTCTGTGGCTTAATATGTTCCTGGAAACCAGGGAAGTGGCTGATGATGACACCGCACACAGTTCAGAAGCTGACTGTCAGTACTCTACAGAGTGTTTCCTGCCCTCACTGATACAGTGTGTCATTGAGTCATAACACAGATCTCTCCGCGCTGCATGCAGATGCTACGCAAGTTTTTTCTTTTCTGTATTGTGCTTTGGGTACTGCAGGAAATGAAACAAATGAAGTTCTTACCCAAAATGTGGTTGAGCTGGTCCAAATAATGCTTCCCAGGGAAGATGGGTCTGTTGGACAACATCTCAGCTAGGATGCAACCCACAGACCAAATATCAATAGACTTGGTGTAGCCCTTCAAAATTAAGAGAGAGAGAGAGAGAGAGAGAGAGAGAGAGAGTGTCAAAAAAATGCATCGAGTTAATATGTTAAATGCTAATGGCATACACACATGGATATACCTTGGAGTTGAGCATGATCTCAGGAGCACGGTACCAGCGAGTAGCCACATACTCTGTGAGGAATCCCGTGTGGTCATGTTCAGGGTCGGCTATCCGCGCCAGCCCAAAGTCACAGATCTGCGAGTGAGGAAATGTAATTATCCTCTATACAACTCTCCAACATGCAATTTTGCTTTAAAAAGCCACTCATTTCTATATTTAGCTTCACTAGGATCACTGCTTTAAGATTAAACAAAGCACAAGAACTCCGTTACTAAATTTGGTCCTACGTTCCTCAAAATATCTGCACTGAAATAGATCACTCGCAAAACGATTTCACATTAGGTTTTAGATTTATTATTAATGTCAGGTTATCTGTCTGAGGCCTCTGCGTCATTGCCAACGGTTTACCAAACGCTGCTTATTCTATTAAGAAGTAGAGTTTCGTGTTTGCCGGGCAAATCTGTGCGGCTTTTCTGACCTTGAGGTCACAGGTGGTGTTGATGAGAAGGTTTGAGGGCTTCAGGTCTCTGTGCAGCACATTGGCAGAGTGAATGTACTTCAGCCCTCGCAGGATCTGGTACAGAAAGTAGCAGATATGGTCGTTGCTGAGTTGCTGTGTCTTCAGCAATTTGTAAAGGTCGGTCTCCATCAGGTCCTGTACGATATAGCTGAAATGCAGTTAAAGAACTACAGCGCAACACTTCCAAACTACAAAAAGCATTGTATGTACAACAATTTAGCCGGGTGCATTGCGTGCGTGTTTAAGGATACACATCCCTCATGTACTCGATGCGGCGCGCTCTCAGGATGTCATTGATGCCGATGATGTTCTCATGACGGAACCGCAGGAGGATTTTGATCTCCCTCAGGGTGCGCTGGCAGTAGGTCTGGTGTTCAAACGGACTGATCTTCTTAATGGCCATTCGGATCTTATTCACATTATCAAATGCTGAGCTGCGGGCGACAGAAATGGCGGCATGAGAGGAGGGAGTATAAAAGAAATAGTCTCATACAAGCTTGTGCAAATATGATGTTAAAAAAAAGGGAAGAGAGTTGCTAAAACCTTGAATGTTAACCTAAGGCTATAAAAAATATTATTCATATTTATGCATGTATAAATTGTTTAAATTCCTGCTGTGTGTGTATTTTAGATACAACCTATGATAATTAACATTTATTTACATAAGTATCATTTAGTGTTTTTAAATAAAGACAGCTGTGTTTTAAGGGGGTAGGGGTGACCAAATGTTAGTTTGCAATTAGTAATAAACTAAATAAAATGGGTTGCGAAAAATTTGTATTATGCTAGGCTTTGGCATATCCAGCGGTTGTAACTAAACAAAAAAAGAAATTAACTGAATAAAATAAGACAATCCACTTAACCCAGTTTTAGTTTTTTAATGCTTTTAACTGTTAGATAGGTTTAAGAAAACAAGCCAAAATCCTTATTTTACTTTTACTTTATGCGTTTAAACCTATTAAATGCACTGCACTTGTGGATTCTTATATATATATATATATATACACACACACACACACACACACACACACACACAATATTTCCACTGCGTCGTTGTCTGATAGCCCTACCCAAAGATGTCCTAAGAAGGCCTTTGTGTTTTATTACCGGGGGTTTGTTTACATCCTCCAGCAAAACTTGACAGTCATTTTGAGCATGGAGGACAGAGCAACGAGCACGGCTCTGAATTCCGCACCTTATAGATTTTACCATCGTTAAACCAAAACGTATCAGCCTATGAGGTGTCTTCTCAACAACGGTGGGTACTTATTTCTAGAAAAACCGCAGAAATGTTTGCTAAGCCACTTCATCCACATTTGGCCGCATCGTAACCACGCCTGTTTGACGAGCTCGGAGTGAGATGTCAGATTGCTAACGGTGAAGCCAACCGTACTAGCATGCAGTTTCACGCTACAAACAACAAAACACGCTCTTAAAATCACGCGTAATAAGTGACATTCAACATCTAAGCTCGCTGGGTGTACTCAATAAAACGTATTCGCGTGCAGCGAGACATTGGTTGTGTGTAAAACCTGGCGAGCTAGACATCATTTTTGAGCATTACTACATAATGCCAAAACACTGTTTATGTAGGCAGCTCGCTATGCTTTCAAACACAGCCAGTGCTGAAGAAATGGGATTTAATCCAAGCATTACTCGCAACCTATTGTTAGCTCTAAGGTTCTAGGAAGGATATGCACGGAAACTTGTTGAGCGGAGAAAATAATTCGGTTGCTTCTGAAACGACGTGTTTATTTTGTTCGCCTCTACGAAAAGGGAATGCGAAATGGCACAGGCTTTGAGAGAATCAACACCCTTTTCCTTTACTACGAAGAGCTGATCAGTAACGTTACCAGCCCATTAATTCTCGCCCCGATCCAACAATATCACTAACCAACGTGTGCGACGGTAAAAAACGAGAAGTTCCCGCTTACCAGACCATCCCATAGGCCCCCTCCCCGATGTACTGGAGATCGGTGTACCGGGGGCCAACGTCAAAATTCTGTCCCTTCACCGACTCCAGGCCAGGCTTGGATCCCGCCGCTCCATTAGCTCCCCCGGCCGCGACGGCTGCTCCAGCCCCGGCGGCGCTGCTACTCGAGCCCGCGGCTCCAGCCGCCGCCGCGCTGCTGCCCGATTCCGCCATCGCTTCTGTCCGCAAATCAGTCGCCTTCGCGCAGTCTCTTGGGGAGGGGGGCCTCCTATTTGCCTTCAGATCAAAGACAGAGTTATTGAATCGCAAAGGCTGTCGTTATACGGTGCGCTCTCCTGACGGTGGAAGAGGACTCGGTCAAGGCCCCCCGGTGGATGCGAGCATCTAAACGGAGCGCGAGCGCGAGCGCGCACTTCTCCTGTGCAACAGTCAGGGCGCGCGCAGCGCGTGGAAAGCCGGAGCTGCTCGAGTGGGTGCGCTGCATGCCTCCTCCCACGTCTACTGTAGGCCCTCCGGCGTGATTTACAGTTAGTGGTCGGAAAAAAAAGCGAAAGGGAGAAGAGGCTATGCTGAAGTGTGAGATAAACACACGAAATCGACATATTTTCCATCATCTGAACATTCACCACTGGAACAAAAACAGGCATCATATATTCTCTCACAATTGCATGTATTTTACCTAAACGTACACATGGTCAAACCAAAATGTATTCAGACGCCTTCGACATTTCTCACATTATAAACGTTTATTCGCTATAGTTTAGAAAAAGGTAATGCAATATGACGAAGAGCTCCGTTAAAATGCGTCAGAACAACTTCAACTTGATAGTGTCAGATAACTTGATAGAAACGTATATAATGAATTAAATTGAATAGCTGTCAGCTGTAAAAAAAAAAAAAAAAAAAAAAAAAAAAAAAAAAAAGCTAGTGCAGATTATAAGTAACCAATTACCAAGCAACGCTTCGTGTTTGTTCAGTCTGTGATGAGAATAGATCGCGTTAGCAATGAAAGAGAATACACTTCAGCGAAACATGGTCCACTGTATGAATAATTTTGGAATATATCTCACATTTGACCTTATTTGTATCCTCACTTGCATAAATGAACTATAATGTCCTGCACCCACTAGTAAAAAAATATCAAATATTATACCTGGTGTCTGAATAATATTTGGTTCGACTGTAAAGATAGATGGATGGATGAACGTAAAATGTATGTAATTTTGTCAAATTGGGAAACGACTACCAAATATCATAATTTGCCAACTTAATAATAATGATAAGATGATGATGATGATGATGGTGCATATTACTGCTGTTATTTTTTAAAGTTGATGGATCGTGATATTTAGCCCTTTTTAACGCGTCTGAATCGAATTTATAATTAGTTTTAAGCAAACACACACGATCTCAAAAAGCATTATATAGTGTCTACTCCACTGCGCCGTCCCTCTTAACACATGCATGCTCTCTCTCTCTCTCTCTCTCTCTCTCTCTCTCTCTCTCTCTCTCTCTCTCTCTCTCTCTCTCTCTCTCTCTCTCTCGCGTCACAGAAGAGGCTGGGCTGGTCTCTCACTTCCTGGTTACTGCAGCTCTGCGGGGTTTCAGGCATTGTTTTGTAATGAAAGCAGTTTCCCGCAACTGGTTTACGTCGGTGCATATAGCGCTTAGTCTCATTGGGCCTCCCTACGCCGCGGGGACAAGTGGAGTCTGGTATGTAAATGAGTGATTAAAATTAATGAGTGATTAAAATTCATTTAAGTCCTAAATCTGTAGTTGTGACACGAGCCTGACAGCTGTACAATCTACAGATTCTCTTGTTATTTAATGTACTTTTTTGGTAGTGCTCGCTTCTTTGACCTGTGAGTTTTAAATTAACAATAAAAAAGATTTTTATTAAACTTCTTCTATTACAACGTAAGGGTTAAATTAATAGTTAATTAAAATCAATTTTCAGCAGGAAAAACGCCGTCGGCCGCACGCCCAGTCTCTGTTCATCAACATTTGCAATGTCCGCGCACGTCAAGGCTCGCTGTCCGGTATATCCCGGTTCAGACTCTCACCGCTTCCCTGTCCCGGATGACAAACTAGACTGGGACACAGACTGGCCCCAGTACAGGCCTGTTTACTACACCGCGCCCACCGTGCTGAAAAAGCCGGTTTGGGCTGACCCAGAGATAGGGTGAGTGCAAAATATATAAACAAATAATATTAAAAATGCAATAAATATATTTATGTTTAGCATGTATTACTTTTTATGTATGCGATAAGTCGCATATTAGGCTGCAAATTTTATGATTTAAAAAAAAATCACGTTAATGATATAAACATCTGTTTATGCTCTCTTTAGTGCATTTTCCCCACAGTTCAATACTTTGGATGGATCTGTGGACAGGAGAAGCCATGATGGCCCGTATCGTATCCAGAATGGCAAACCACTGTGAGTCCAAATACTAGATCATCCAGAATATTTCAATAACTGTGGCGTTTGCAATGCTGGCTTGCTTGTTACTCACCGTACATCATCCTCAGTAATCCACGTGGAAGAACTGGGCTGGAGGGCCAAGGATTATTGGGAAGGTGGGGTCCTAACCATGCCGCTGATCCAATAGTTACCAGGTACTAAAATGAGTGACGTAATAAATGGAAAACAACCTTTTAACGTGTAATCTCTTGCTCATTTGACCGGTTTAACCGTTCCGTGCGTGCAAGGAATTTTCTTTGTAACGTGGCAGGGTTCAGGTGCTTGAAACATTCTTAAAAACTAATTCCAGTGTCCTGTTACCTCATACAGGTGGAAAAGGGAGTCTACAGGACAGCATGTCCTCAACACTAACTCTCAGCTACCTGTGCTGCAATTTGTGTCCATTAAGAGGTTGGACTGTGGTGAGTGGGCCATCCCAGGGGTAAGTAAGAACCTCGGTGCTTGAATGGTTATTTTGAGTGTTTTTAAAAATTCATCCCGCTAATACGGTCACAGATGGTTATGATAAACGTTGTGTGTTCAGGGAATGGTGGACCCCGGAGAGCGCATTTCTCAAACACTGCAGCGTGAGTTCTCAGAAGAAGCTTTGAACTCTCTGCAGGCATCTCCATGCGAGAGGGAAAAACTCCAAAAGCGAATCAGTGAACTTTTCAGCTCGTCCGGTCTTCAGGTGAGACCATTTGATTGCACTTCAGTGATTTGGAATAATTATGACAGTTAAGTGCATTTTTTCGGTTTAAAAATACGGAAAAACATTAATATTGCGAGAGATATTATTACAATACAAAATAACATTTTATTATGATGCAGTTTATTCCTGTCATTCAGCAGACATTATTCCAGTCTCAAGTGTCACATGATCAGAAATGTATCTATTATATTGATTTGGTGCTCAAGACACTTTATTCTGTGCTACTTCATATTGTGGAATGTTTTTCTGGATTCATTCATGTATTAACACTTATTATCAGCTTATTTGAAATGCAAATATTTAGCAACTTTTTAAATGTCTTTAAATGTTGTCATTACTGAATGAAAGTATTAGCTTTTTAAATTTACCACTACTTTGCATGGTAGTGTATCGCAGTGTAAACACGGTCTTTTCAAACTGAATCACCGTTTACGCAAAAGTCCCTTTTAAACCTGTTGGCCAACACAGTAAAGTTTTTTTCACACTCATGAAAACGGATCACACAGACTCCTGTTGCAATCATTGGATTTCACTCACAGTATTTTACCAAACAATGGTATCTTTGTGACTGTACTTTGCATTGCATTGCAGCACTATGTGACGAAGCATTGTTTTTTTTTCCTATAGGTGTATAAAGGTTATGTAGATGATCCAAGAAACACAGATAATGCTTGGATGGAGACAGTTGCAATCAATTTCCATGATGAATCAGGTAAAAACAGTGTATTGATGAGATACAGAATTCTATTTGCTATGATAAGTTATTGACTGAGTAAAGAACATTTTTCTATCCCAGATGTTTAATCAAATTCTTTCTATCTAGGCAATAGTGTGAGCGAGCTTCCATTGCAAGCGGGTGATGACGCAGGTCAAGTGAGCTGGATTGACGTTGACTCCTCTCTGGCCCTTTATGCAAATCATTTACATTTCCTAGAGACCGTTGCGAAGGAAAGAAATGCACACTGGTAACAATAGTCAAAAGTGCCTTACTGCTTTAACATAAATTAAGGAAATTGTTGAATGTGTGTAATTTAAATGACTCACATGAAGATGCTTGGATACATAATTTGACGCAAGCTAGGAAAGTCAGTTCTGGTGCCGGCACATATTTATATGAAGTATGAACCATTTGCAAAAACACTGCCAACAAACCAATTCCAATAAACCAAAGGTAATTTCAATTATCTGTGCACATTTTTAATATTCATATTATAAAGCATGGCTGCTGAAAATGGTGGCATAAGCATTAAGTTTGTTTGTCACACTAAACACGTCTACTTGATTAAGAACTTCTGTAATAACGAAAGAAAAAAAAACATACACTTGTTACGTGTATTGTTTTACCTTGTCAGTTGTGCTATATTAAATCATTTAAAAGAAAATTTGAAAGAAAATGTTTCTGTTTATGGTGTTGTTGATGAGGTCGATTTGTCTTAGATATTTCAATCAGCTTCAGTTCTAAATGATTCTGTGGTGACAAAATGATCCAGTCCTGGCCTCTTTTGCCGTCCGGTGAACTGTCACATGATTGGACCATGATTGTGGATCTAATCAAGAGTAAAGAAACATCCTGCAAGGAGATAACACATTAGCACACTACATATTTGATCTTACCCCTTTTAGGGAATTCTTTTTGTGGTAGCAAATGAATATTACTTCCTGAAAGATTTATTTAGAGCATGTATGATTTGATGGACAAACACAGTTTAAATGCACTTTTATAAACTAAATTATAAATGACATTATGAAACATTGTCTGATATCTTCGATTCATTTAGATGGACCACTGTAAGTTTAGAAAGATTGTCAGGTAACCAGAAACAGAAAAAGGTTACATAATAGCAAATATCTAGTCTAATCAAAAGGAATAATCTGCCTTACGCCTGCAATCCGACACAATATGTTGGACATTAAGTGCTTGTTTTGTAAAACAGCAACAAGTCAGAATCAAAACGGCCTAAAAGTGTGTAATTTTGTCCATGATGCCATTATGATGTATTACTTACATCTTCACAGCCTTTGATGCAATATCTCAAATTGTTTTAGGTTTGACTAAATTTTTTTTTCTTATCAGTGCCAAATGATTACAAATATGGAACGCCAGCTATATAAAATACAATACATATCAAAAACTAACAAGTTTGTGTATATGCTCATTTTTGTAGACTTATATACACAAATATATAAACCCACACATTTTATTCTTTTTGTTGGAAAAAATATCACCAGTTTGAAAATACAAAACTACCACATAATTAGGGACAGTCAAAACAAGTTCAAATACATTTTACAAGCTGTAAGAAATACATTTGTAATGAGGAAGGAATGTGAAGGCTAATGAGAAACAGGCAGTAAACGCTGTAACTGGTCCATTCACAGAAGTACTGAAATGTTGTGCAGATAAAAGCTTCCCAGCACAAAAAAAAAAAAAAAAAAAAAGGAATAAAACAAAAAAAGTGTCAGTTCATACAGGTTGTTTTTGATGTTTCCAATTTCTCTCCTGGACTGAAGAAAAAAAAAAAAAAAAAAAAAAAGACGAAAAAAGAAAAAAAGGGGGTCAAAGAAAGTAGTCAGCCACAGGTTTCTTGGAGGGGATTCCTCTGGTTTCCTGAGGTGCAGCTTCAAATATGATGAACTCCTTCTGAAGATGCTCATCAAGCTCCAAAATGGCGGCCACATTACCACACCTAGGAAATATTCCAAAACAAAAAATTAAATAATTCAAACCACCATGTTTCTACGATCTAAAGAGTCACAAGAGAGTTACTGGACCACTAAAAGATAAAAGAAACATACCTATAACAGTAGTTTGGAGCAGACCACACCGTTAACACCGTCTCATTGAAATGCCACTTGTAGCCCTCCATCACCAGCTGATGAGCTCTGCAGATCATGCTGATATCATTGGCAGCATTAAACTGTGCCACCACATCACTACCGAACAAATATCCAGCTCCTCTGGGACTCACACCCCACCCTGTGGTGTCTACAGGCAAGAAACAACAAATCATCTTTAGTTATTCACAACACATTGAAGCCCTTTTCTTTATGTCGTACATTACATTAGTCTCGAACCTTCTGGGTCAGACCATAGTAGGTCACACATGGGTCCATCATGAGGAACTTCCTGTTTTCGGTCAATAGTCCTAATCTGATCCAGAGTTTGAATAGATGGAGAAAGGCCACCGTGCACACAAAATATCTGAGGAGAAAAAAAAAAACGGCAAGGATGCATTAAATATGCATCAAAAGCAACAAGAGTGTTTTTAATAAACATTGTTCCTTTAAACTCCCACTTCAAAGATGATAAAAGTATCAGATAATATTAAGCAGCTGTGTTCATTGATAAATGTTTCTTGTGAACCAAATCATAAGAATCATGTGACACTGAAGAGTGGAGATATGGCTGCTAAATAATAAATATTAACCTACCTTGCCATCGACAATAGCAGAGAGGGACAGGTAGTCAAAGATCTCTGTGCAGTACCTCCAGACTGTAACAGAGCCGTATTTTCTAAGACACTCATCATAAAAGCCATACACCTGCGTGATCTGTCTCGACTCGTGATTCCCTCTGATCAGCGTTATTCGGTCAGGGTATCGCACCTGAAGACAAATAAAAAGAACTGTGAATAAGGGCATACCACAGAGTACAGAATGGCTTAAACTTGTTTGCTTTGGGGTGTATGTGTGCATTTAAGGACAGATTCTGCACCTTTAATGCTAGCAGCAACAGAAAAGTCTCCACGCTATAGAACCCTCTGTCCACAAAGTCTCCCATGAAGAGGTAGTTTGTCTCTGGAACTTCTCCCCCCACCTGAAGACCCAGAGGACAATAGTTAGAGCCAAACGAGACAACACAAAGAACTGCTTTTTACAAACTTCCACCAGTCCACCTCAGTTTGAAAGCAGAAGTGTAGTAAACTTAAAATGCCATACTGCATTCTCAATCACTTACCCTAAATAGCTCCTTTAAATCATAAAACTGTCCATGTATATCTCCACAGACCTGCAAATTAAATAAACAAGCCCAAAGAGTGAGCCAATGTCAAAGTTGCATTATAAGGTTATGAATGTAATGTATGTGGAAGTACACACCGTGATGGGAGAATCTACCCTCTGAACATTACTCTCTTCCACCAGAATCTCCCTATAAAAGGAAAACCATGACATATACAGCATTAATAAGTTAGCTTTTGCAACTTTAATTCAAAATTCAGCGCCTGTATAATGATATACAACTTTTAAACAGTAACATTTGTGCACAAAGGAGTAAAACTAATAATTAAAATATGCATAGTGATCAATTTAAGCGCCTAAGAATTACCTCGCTTTGGCACACAGCGCCTTGACTTCATTTTCCTTGATAAGTTCACAGCGTCGGAGTTGCTCGATCTGTCGGTCCAAGTCGATGACGTCCCCCATCATGACACACATGCATACACACTCTCAGAAACACTCCTCAATGTGAGGCTGATGAAACCCCCGACTCTCACTGGCTCTCCAGTCCTCTGTTAGTCTCACAGAGACCACAAACACACTCAGCCTCCTGAGAAACGAAGATACTATGAGGTTGTGCACATAATTACGCACGCCGAAATGATCCCAAAAGATGCCAAGATGAGAAAATGCCTGAAAAACAGAGAGAAGAATAATCAGAAATGTCAAAGCATCTTATGCATGCTTGAAACTCACTTGAGACAATGTCCCAGTCTTTTAATTAGTTTAACAGTAATAATGATAACAGCAGCAATAAATAATTTATTAAATGTAGTCTTTGTAATTTGTGTGTTTTTGAAAATGTCCAATATGTTCAAAAATAATATTTTCCCTTTATTAGCCATAAGCTATTACATTATCTTATTAAATTAGAATTTAATAATTTATTCCATTTTAATTCTTTACTTTTTTGGAAACTTAGCTATTCATTTTGTATTATAGTTTTCAATCGAGTGTCTTACAATATTATTGCAAAAACAAGAATCGCAAAGGCTGCTTTACAAAAATAGTGTAGGGACAAAGCGGTTAGCTTGGATGCTAGTCATGCTGTGCCGTGTTTGTTTCACCTTTCTGCTTAAGCGCGATTCAAATAAGAACTGCATTTCAAACGCTGAAATGTACGTTTAAATAAATCACAAATACCTTGGGCTTTGGATTAAATCCGTTTAAGCATCCGTTGTTTCTTTTGTAGATGGTAAGTTGGGAAAGCGGCGCACGCAGGTGTGACCATCACATCAACAAGCCAACTGTTCGGCTCATCTTTCAAAATAAAGGTGCCGGTCACCTGTTCTACATGACAGCACATATTGATTGCTCTTAATAATGATATAAATATAACTCGTTAAATAAACAGGGGTAAGTGGGAAAACCGTTATCTGACAGAAAATGTTAAGATTGTCTACCGTGATGCAATTTTTTACAGTATAAACCATATTTGTGGGATATATGAAGATATTAGGCGTGATGAAACCCTTAGTTCAAGTTAACTGTATTTAAGATGACACTATAAGTAAACATTAAAACAAAAAAGACCTGTTTGTTTTTGAGGTATTTTCCAAATGACTGTTGGTATTTTGAAATCGAACGTCGTTTGAAAAAGCGCTTTTTCCTGTTTCAGGGTGTATGACGACACGCGCTGTGATTGGCCGAACCGGCGCGGCGAAAGACCTCCATGATATTTGGCGCCATTTGTCGAAAACAATCCGACTGCACCCAAACCTACATTTTTAGGGATTATGGGCTCTTAACTTTAGATTCAAATGCTTTTCTGATTTTGAGATTACATTTCCACGTAAGGTGGGTTTGGGGGTCGGTTATTATCACGTTGTGTTTGTTTTTCGCGGTTTTTGAAATATCGTTATTTGGGAAATGTGTAGATAGGCTTTGTGTTTACGTACATTCGTTGCTGTACTCGTATTATTTTGCACTGTACACTGTATATTTGAAGTATGTATCAGCGTATCTCTCAAGGAAGGAAAAGAACTGGTGAGTGTCTATAATGTTTATGCTTCTTGTACTTAAACGTAACATGACAGGCAAACTGATAAATTCGTAAATGGAGACATTAACTGTAACTGTTATATACTTCTCTATATAACTGTAACTTTACTGTAAATAAACTTGTGTGAGAACGTCGCTTTGTTTTGTGTGCTTAAGTTTAAAATCGTTCAAAATCCTTTGTTTTGTCTGTTAAATCTATACAGATCTATAGTTTTTGATTGAAAGGATGGCTGGGGCCGTGGCTATGGCGGCTGTCATAGAGGATTTTGAGGGTCAGGTATGTGTCATAAAAAATTGCTGAAATGCTGATTGGTTAAAATCCAGATTTTTCTATAAAAAAAACTAACAAAACATAGATTTTTCGGGCAGTTGACATTATTGCTCTGTCTTCCAGCCGTGTAAGAAGTTGAGGAAGGATAGTGACGCACCACCTGTCAAAACTATTACTAACTACTTTATGCCCAAGCCCGTGGAAAAACCATTCTCTCCACCACGGTCTAACAACATAATGGATTACTTTAAGAGGACCTCGCCTGCACAAGAAATAAAAAGCTGCTCTCAAGTAGCTAAAGAAAACTCCCCGCAACCTTCAGAGCGAGCAAGTAGTGAAATCCCTGGGAAACCAATAAGAGGACAGGGGCAGAAACGAACCAGGAAGGCCAAAGACAACAAGAAGTCCAAAGAGGAGGATGCACAGGTGGTCACAGATGACGTTGTCTTGATAGAAAGTCCCAGTGAATCATCTTTAATAGAAAGAAATACCGATGGCCTTTCAGCTAAAAGCTGTCACGATGCCTCCTCTGATAAAGAATCTGACCTGAGGAAAAGTGTCACCAAGGCTGATCCAGATGTCCTGATGATTGAAAGTTCTGAACAAAAACCCTCATTAAATCAGAGCAGGAGGAAAGACAGTGCAAACAGAAAATCTGCTGTGAGGAGAAACCGAAAGGCAAAAGGTGGCTGTGAAGAGAATAAGAAATGCGATGGTGATGCACAAGAGCCTGTATGCGAGACTAAATTGGAGGAAAGTGCAGAAAAGAAAAGCGGCACTGTCACAATCTCATTCAAAGACTTTGTGCAGAATCAAAGTCAAGTGCTGGAAGAGAGCAATGTGATTCCCAAGACGGACGCTGCTGAACCATTAAGTGAAGGAAACCCCTGTAATGATCAGAGTGATTCTGCAGTCTGTCCTCTACAGGTGTCACCACGAACTCTCACGGTTCAAGCTGAGGTGCATTCCATTTCCCCTGATCATCGTGAGTCTGTCAAAGTTGCCACAGAGTTAAAAGTTGCATCTATTTTTAGTAAAAGCAAAAAAAGCCAACCAAAAGAGGACAAGAGTTTGTCTGTTCCTGTCCCGCAGATTAAACTAGATGCTTTGCCTGACCTCAAAAGGAAATCTAACGTTGTTCTTCTTGAGGAAGATCTGGAACTTGATGTGGTGGAGTACAGCCTCATTCCTAAAAGCACTGAGGCTGAGAGAAAGCAGTTTATGAATGCCTTTAAGCAGCCTAGTTTTGATGGATTTAAAAACAAAACCAACAAAGGTCAGAGCAAGCAGAACCAGGTTCAAGACAAAGTCCCGGAGGCAGCAGATGATCGACATGAAAAATGTCTTGAGAGTGAAGCTGAAGAAAAATGTGTTGAGAATATAACTGAAGTGACCAGCTCGGAGCAGCATGAAGAGAAGAAGGGCTGTCCAGGTGACAAAAAGAAGCAAGTTAGGAAATCTGGCAAAAAGGGGCTAGCTAAGAAAGCTGAGGATCCTCAAGCTGCAACTCTGAAACCTGAAGAACCTCCAAAAGAAGTCGACAAAGGTAGTAGCCCAGCTGATAATGACAACAGTGAAAAGGCTGTCAGAGAGCTGAGGAGGTCGTCCAGAGAGCTTTCACGCAGGCAGTCAGCAGCTGTGCTTAATACTGCACCACAGAAGAAAGAGAGGCGAAAGAAGGATGATGAGAACCAAAATACACCCTCTCCCTCTCTGGCCTCTACCCCAAAATTTCAGAGGCCCAGAAAAGGCATGTTTAAAGCTGAATTGCTTTACCCACCAGACATGAAAGGCAGCCCTATTAGGTGAGATTCACTTGTTAAATTCTTACTTTATCAACTTTTTTGTGAAGTAAATGAGACAAATCATATTTTTTATTTTATAGGATGAGAATCACCAGGGTATTTCCATCCTCTGCTACAAAACCTGCTGATTTTGAAATATCGAGTCCCCTCTCAACACAGGTAACTTTTTTTATTATTATAGTATATGGGTGATTATATAAGTACTGCAATCTGTGCTATATTAAATAATTCTATTTTACTGAAACAAAATTGTTATTAGTAGTTGTTTTAGGACTGAAGATTACTCACAGAAGCTCTTTTTTGTTAGGAATTAAATGCAATTAAAAAAAGAAAACAGGCTAGAAAGCTGGTGGAAAAAGCCAAAGCTCTTCAGCAAAGTAAAAAGGACACTACTAAGGAAAAAGACGCTGTACGACGCTCCACAAGAAGCAAAGAGTCCATCGTAAATTACTGTGAAGATGAGGTAAGACGGTAGCTGTGTTCATTTGTGTGAATGTTCCAGGCTGCTAAAAGGTTTTGTTTTTTTAGAAATAAAGCTATTCTTTTATTTTTATGATTTATATGATATCATCTTTTTAGGATTCTGTAGTGTTTTTGGAGGAAAGCAAAAGCTCTCCAGTCACTTCACAGGAAAATCACAAAACCCAGAAGAAGCTTCGTAGTTTGAATGAAGTTTTGGGTAAAAATTCATCTCAAAATAAAACATCTAAGACCCCGGCAGGTATGTTCCACTGACACAAATGGTTAAAATGAGGTCAACACCTTAATGTTATTTTTATTCATTAATTTGTGCCAACTTGGAAATTTATATTTCAAGTCATTAAATAAAACAATTGTCTCTTTTTCAGCTTTGAAGGTGGCTCCTCTGTTCGGTGAGAAAAAAACTCAGAGGCTGTCATCTGTCATCTCCATTTTTGACGACAGCAGGTATTACGCCAGTAAAAATGGACAAAAATTGAATGGGCAGATGCTCTTTATTTGTTTTAGTGTTAAATTCTAATATTTGTATGTTCCTCCAAACTCAACCCTGTCAGTCGAGAGGCATCAGAGAACTCGCAAGATGATGAAGAGTTCAGAGCAAAGAGAGAGTTTCTGAAGAGTGGCCTTCCGGAGTCCTTCAAAAAGCAGATTGCAAAGACCGCAGCCAACCGAGAGGCTTACAGTCAGGCCTGTGCTTCCTTTCAGACAGTGGTTCATGTGCAGCAGAAGACTGCAGGTAAACTGACTGCTGTTCTCTAGATCATGCTCTAATTGTGTGTATTTGAGACTAATGTGCTCATTTATTTCCATGTCAGATTGTTTTATTTGGAACCTCCAGTGGCCCACAAATCCCCTCCTGAATTGTTTGAAGGAGCACTATAATTTCCCTTCTGCACCTCTGATCGACCAGTTTTTGGGTTATGCTACAGTTCCTGCGAAGAGAGCAGGTTGCCATCAGGTTGGTAATCTTTTGGCGAAAAATTGTTCCATTTATGTGTGTTTTACTCAAAATATATTGCAATACAAGTTTTGGGGGTTAGTAATTTATTTTCTTTATTATTAAATTAGTATTTTTACCAGTAACTTTAAGAAGTAACTTAAGAAGTTTTTTTGTTTTTTAGATGTCCTTTTGTCGAAGATCAGAGTTTTCTGAGTCAGTTAGATTGCATCTTTTGGAGGAGATGAGAATTTCCAATCCCTCCTTCCCTCATCAGCGCTTCTTTACACGGTTTGTCAAGAGATGTGAAGATTATATCCTCCAGGCTTCTGCGTCAGGTGACTGAAAAACACAGTTAAATGTTTTTTCTTTTTTTTGATTTGCTTACAGTAAGATAAAATTCTTAAAAATGCATTCACAAACAGATGTGTATTCCAGATTGACTGCATATTTCTTTAATGTTTTTGATTACCTGTAGAACCTGAAGGTGAGGCATCATCTGATGGCGTCGGGAGAAAACGGAAGCGTGTGGATGAAGGAGAGGCGACTGGCAAAGTGGGTAAAAAACCAAAGTCTAATCACACAGAAGGGGACGTCATAGTGATTGGAGAAAGTCCACCATCAGGTGGCAGAAGTCGAAGAGGTCGATCACTGAGACAAAAGCAGAAAGAAGAGCTCAAGCCTGTGAAAATCCAGAATGATGCTGTCATTATAGTGGATTCCCCTGTCCCAGAAAGTTCAAGCACCGAAGGTGAAAATTTAACCGTAAAACTATTCAAAACTATCAACCATAAAAACCATTATCTTTTCACTTTCTCTAAAGATTTCTTCCTCTCAAAGCTTGCTTGCTTGATAAATTGTGACTAATTCATTAGCATTAGTTGTACAACAAACAGTAAGAAGTAATGTTTTTTTTTTTGTTTGTTTGTTTTTTTGGGGTTTTTTTGAAAGCAGTTTCTTATTCTTAAGACTGCATTTATTTGATCTAAAGTAAATTCTATTATTGCAAAGTATTTTACTTAAAATACTATTAACATTTAAAATGTTTTCTATTTGAATATATATCTATTTTTATGTTTTATGTCCCATGACGCTTCAGAAAACAATCTATTATGATGATTTGATGCTTAAGATACATTACTTATCAGTTTTGTGCTAATTAATATATTTGTGTGTGTGTCTTTTCTGGCACTGGTGCTTAAATGCATCTTCATTGAATAAAACTTTATTTATTTATTTTTAAATCTTGCCAGCACATATGCTTTTCATCGGTAGTGTATTTATTACATGGTTGGTAGTTGTTTGTTTATTATACCTCATGGATTGAATATAAGGGTCTTTTGAAATATTTATTAAACCTGTTTGCAGGATGTTTGTTTATTTATTTTTTATATATATGGTTGTTCATGTTCTCATTTCTAGATCGAGTGAAAGAGGATGTGCTTTGGACAGAGAAGTATCAGCCACAGCACTCCAGTGAAGTAATCGGGAATATGAAGTCTGTCCGGAGGCTACACAGGTTATTATGTTGTCTAGTTTAAAACAAAGATGTTGAAATATCCCATTCACTTATTGGCATGTCAGTAATTAACATTTCAATTTAATTTGGTTCATTACTGTTAGCTGGCTGAAGGAGTGGAAACTGAGAGCTGACCGGGAAGAGAAGAGGAAACAGCAGGAAAAGAAGCAAGAGGAGGACAGTAATGGTATGTGAAGATGCTAAATGGCATAGTAATAGCTAGTTTTGCATGCCAGATTAAAAAAAAAATCATTGTCTCAACATTATTCCTATCCAGACTCCTGGCTCATAGGTGAGGGCCTGGATGAGACAGAAGATCATTTGTGTAACACACTTCTTATCACTGGACCTACTGGAGTGGGCAAGACCGCTGCAGTCTATGCCTGTGCACAAGAACTCGGGTTCAAGGTGTGCTTCATTTTTACATTTTATTTGCTATTTTGCAATTGGCTGTCATTAAAAGATTGTTTCTGTTCCTGTGGGTTCTCTCTCTTAAGGTATTTGAGGTGAACTCCTCGTCTCAAAGGAGTGGTCGTCAGATCTTATCCCAGCTAAAGGAAGCTACTCAGTCCCACCAGGTGGACATCCAGGGTGTCAACGCTCAAAAACCATCCTACTTCAACAGCTATAGCAGCAGCAGCACTACAGTCAAACCTGGCAACTCTCCCAGTATGAATGTTTTCTTTTTTGGTGATAACAATACAGTATATACTATGCATTATTTTTGGCTTGAGTTCTTGGTGTCTCTTCCAATTACAGGGAAGTTGAATTCCCCAAGAAGGGTTGTATCATCGCCCAGGAAGCCTCCTCAGTCCCCTCGAAGTGCTTCGTCCAGAAGAGGAGGCTTGGCTCCGACATCTCTGGCCAATTTCTTCAAAGCAGGTGGAAGGCCCACTGGCAAAGAAACAAACGGTCAAGACAAGAAAACACAGCCTGGTAACAATTTAAAATATAGTAATTAAAATGTTGCTAAACACAAATATTGAGTTGATATTAACATTTATTGTGAGTCATATATAAATAGTTTTATGCTTTAAGTTTGACAGCTTTCTATGGCCTTTTCTTGTTCTTCTCTATATGCTAATTTAGCGCTTAAGCAACATTTCCTTTTATTTTCAATGTTCAGAACAGTTGAGCTACCTAATATTTTGTGGAAACTGGTACTTTTTTTCTTCCTTTGTCCAATGAATAATATAAGTTCAAAACAAAAGATGTTAATGTGATCATTTTAAGAAACATTTTCTAGCTTCATGTTTAAAACCATTTCATTTTCATTTAGTGTTAAAAGCATGTCTGAAGAAGTCTGCCAAAACAAAGGAGGTCTGGCAGCAAAGAGTGCCCCGGAGGAACATCAGTGGGCACTAAGGTCTCCACTGAGGACCAGGACAAGAAGACTGCCACATCCCTCATCTTATTTGAGGAGGTGGACATCATATTTGATGATGACGCAGGATTTCTGGCTGCAATAAAGCACTTCATGACTACAACCAAGAGACCGGTTATACTAACAACCAGTGGTGAGTAAAGTTGGCAGTTAGCAGAAAGTTACAGTGTGCAATATGTGAAGTAGTCATCATGTGACTTGTTTGGTGCAGATCCAACCTTTGGTGCTACATTTGACGGATATTTTGAGGAAATCCATTTCAAATCTCCTTCAGTGGTAAGTCCACGTAATTTCTTTTCTCCTTTGCAAAAAAAAAAACACGTTCTATTGTCTTGTTTGTGATTGTCGATATGTTGGACTTTTCCAGGAGGATGTGTCCAGTTACCTCCAGCTGCTGTGTCTGGCAGAAAACATCAGAACAGACACTAAGGATTTGTCCTGTCTGCTCGACTGGAACAGGTGTGACATTCGTCAGAGCCTCCTGCACTTGCAGTTCTGGGCCTGCAGTGGTGGTGGACAGCAGGTTCATCGGCCTCTGCCATCCTCAGGTAAAGATGTACCCCAAGAACTCTTGGTTGTATGTTGTAATATGTGAATATACTGTGAAATATACAAAAACAACTTGTTTCACTCTGCAGAGCACAAAGGGGACATCAAGGGTGAGATTAACCATCAGTCTGTCAAAGCTCAGGGTGTCAATGAGGATAAAATACCACCATGCCACACCGCATGCACAGAAAGTTTGCTGGGAATCCGAAACCTGCAAACAGAAAATATTGCAGATTTGCTGCTAAAGGTTAGTGTCGATCTCCCTAAAGTTAAAGCTATTAAACGTCATTAATTTTTTTTAAAGGTATTAATGGGTTTTCAGCAAAGATTCATTAAATAAACATCACCGTAAAGAAGTTAATTATAGCTTCTGTTTAAACTAAATAAATGCTGTTGTTTTGAAGTTTAGCACTGTCAAAGAATTCTGGGGGAAAATTAGGTAGAAAGACCCGTTTCATTTTTGTGTGCGCACAATATTTTGTCTAAATAATGATTAAAAACTAATAGCAATCATTTTAAAATCTTCATTTTTGTGTTTGCTAAAAAAATTCTGGTCAATGTATTCCTATCTTACAGCATGAGTCTTCAGTAGTGGATAGCATTAAGTGCTGGGATCTTCTCTCGGAGGTCCACAGAAGGGGAGTGAATCTTCTTTACTCAAATATGGAGAGTCTGCTTCCTCTGCCAACTCGTCTCTTACCACAGTCCACCCTTAAATCACAACCAACACCAAACCCACAGTCCCACCCTGAGCCAATACCTCCGACTGTGAGGTTGGAAGTTTTGGAAGAGACCTCAGATGATGGTAGTCCCCTTAAAGTGTCCTCTAGAATGAGGGGCAGGAAAAAGATGGGCATTGGCAATAAAGACGTTTTGCAGTCTGATTCAGAGTCGGAGGATGACTTTCTCTCGCTACCAAAAAAGAGCCAAGATCCTGCTCAAAGCACTAATGTGAATGCAGCCAATATGTCCGATGCTGCGCCGGGAAAACCAAGGCGCATTGTGTTATCTGAAGCTGAAAGGAGGAAGAGCAAGCCAGTGATGCAGTGCCTAAGCGGTTTGGCAGAGTATATGGAGCACATGTCCTTCCTGGACTCCTGCCTGCACAACGAGCCACTCCAGACCGAGGGTTCCTGCAGACCACAAGCCTTTGGCTGGACTGCTGCAGAGGTCAAGAGTGGGATGACCGATGACATTCGCTTGGAGTGTGTTAGCCAACTAAATGGTGTTAATGTCAATGAAATCCATGCTGCATTGGGACACATGAGTTTTAGGAAGTGCAAGGCTGTAGTCTCTGAAGCCTGGGACAGAGCACAGCAACTGGAGGAGATCAGAAGAGAGGCAGAGGAGGAGCTCACCCTCCCTGTGCCTCCACACAAAGATGGCTTTATCCTCACACAAACTACACCTTGTGACCCAAGGTGAGGATTCAGCTACCCTAGTGTTTTAGCTATTATTTATTATTTATCTGCTGTGTTCCAAGACTGGGTCATGCAGCTAAAAACTGTGAATTTTGCATCAATAATGTCCTAATTTCCCGCTTATGAATAGTAAAGTAGTTGTTAATTTTATGTGTTTGTTATGATTATGAGAATTCTATAATGTAGAAGTTGGTATAAGATAATAAGCAACTAGATAGTAGTGGGAATTGGTTGATATATATATATATATATATATATATATATATATATATATATATATATATATATAGTTCAGGCAAGCGTCACAAAACTATTATGACAGTCTTTAGAGTCCTAGTCTTTTAGTCCTTATCACTGTTGATAAACATACTACAATTATTCATTTGAATCTCGCAGCCTTAGTCTCATTGTTTTAGATTACACTGACCTTTTTGTCTTATTTGATGGTTTATACACAACATATTGTTGAATAAAATGTAATCCCATGCTAATTTTGTTTTGTATAGGCTGATGGAGAGGAGGAGTGAGGTGATGAAGTCGGTGCTGTCCTCTAGATCAGCTGGAACACTTGGAAACCAGGCAGCAGCGGCTCTTGACTACCTCCCCTCTCTACGTGCCATCTGTAGATCAGAGAAACTGAAGGAGCAGGGAAAGATCAAACGCAGGTGAGAGTTCAGCAGACACATTTATAGCCTGTCTGCAGTGCACTCAAGTTCTTAATTACAGAATTACACCGTTACAGTTAACACAATACTGAGCGATTGGCATCACATGCTTCCCACTAGGTGGTGCAACAGTGGTAGGTCCAAAGTAGTGGTCTTCACTATTGATTTTTTTTTTTTTTTAAATGAGAGCCACACTGATGGGGCAAAGTAAAACAGAGAGCCACTTTTACTGTAGAGTATCAAAAGTCACATCCGGTCATATATAACTAAATGTATTCTTTGTTTTTTAAACAATATGTCATCCCTGATGTGCAATGCAATACAAAAGGGGCTATCATTTGTTACCATTTACTAGTTAAATTTGTAACTGAGACAAGATGATTAAATAGAAGCAGGGTTACTTTTATTGCTGGAAAGACATTTTTATTAGCCCCATGTATGTAACCATCCAAGTGCACGTTCTATGTTAAGGGCTGATAAGATTGAAACTCATAACTCTGCAGTGAGCAAGTTTAAATATCTTTTACTAGTCTATTTTTCCATTTTGTAACTACACTGGACGTGACGGTTAACATGCCATGCCCTGCTGCATTAAAAGTCTGACTACACTTGACGCTACAAAGCAATAGCTGCAGATCATTTGTAGTGTCAGTTCAGTTTCTCATAAATAGAATGAGACATAAGGTTACTGATGGGGTTTATGTCTCATAGCAACAAGGTAAAAAATTTAGTATTTATAAAAAATAGTATTTATAAATTTTTATAACTTTTTTTAAATATTTAAAAAGCAAGACAAAATAGTAAAATGTAAATAAAATTTAAAAAAATTAAAGTTTGATATTTGGCCTTCAGCCCATTGTTTTATTTTTAGACTTCAGCCCAGAATTTGTTTTCGGTGGATCCCTAATATGTATGATCAAGCTGTTCCTGCATCTAAACTGGGCATTAGGGCTTGATCAGCTAAGAGGTGTGGAAACTGGCGATCAAAATTAATAACATAATTTTTACTTTTTGTGCCAAATAGTCTAGTGTACTTAAAGACTGAAATGCTCATAAAAGTTTAAAAAACACAAGAATTTCTGTGTAGTGTTTTCGTAACTGCTGGGTGTCTCTAATGCTCAACACACCCTTGTCTGAGAACAAACTCTTATCTTTTGTTACGCTCTCAAAGTGAGATCACTTCCAGTTATTCAGATATGCCACATAGAGTTTGAACAGAAACAAGGGAAACTCCCTTTCCCCAATAGGCACATTTCACTAGTTAAGACTGCACACACTATATTTACATTTAGATAAATAAAAACACATGTCAGTAATTCTAACTCTCCGGTTAAACAGTGTATTTGATGCCTACAATGGTAACCACACAATTTCTTCAAGCTTGCATCTCATAAATACAATGTGCTAAGCACCCGATGCATGATATATTTTTTTTTTTTTTTTTATTCTGCTGTTCTGTCAAAGTGTGAAAATGCATCTTGGTAATAGTTCATAGGTCTAAAAAAAAGTGGAGGGACAGGATGTGGCTTTTGCAATGCTCAAATATGACTTGGTCACAAATCAACATATAGTTTGTTTTGTTTTTTCTTATTCATGTTTTGCATTTTGTCACCGTTTGTTTTGTGTTTTTAAATGATCACGTTTACTTGTAGAGTCGAAACATAGTTAACGAGTTTTACCATAACATAAAGTAATCACAGTGTTGTGTATTTCTCCCCCTGTTCTTCTACAGGTTCTTGCACTATTTGGACGGTATACACTTCACTCTTCCTAAAAGCACAGTGGAGTTCCTGGCTTCAGAGTTCCCTTAAATTACACACATCTTTAGGAAGCCACTTAATGCATTTGTACAGTAATATATATATATATATATATATATATATATACACTCACAAGGAGTGTGGTTTTATGTTGTTTGGTGGACAGCACATATGTGTACTGTTTTAAATGAGCTGTTTCCCATTATGAAGATCGTTTGTTTTGTATGGTCATGCATTTTCCAAAATGTTTTATCAAGTAATAAATTTGTATTTGCTATTTGCCAGCAAACATGATTTTCTCAAAATATGTATGTAATTTGCAAGAATACTAGTGACATGGTGCTGTTTGAATTTTTTGTACAGTTAATGTATTATTATTATTTTACTAATGCATACATTTAACCACACATCATACAGAAGTCAGAACTTGCAATGTTATTACCTGAAACCTGGAGACACTCATTTTTCACTTCCACATCTGCTAAATGGCATGGTTTTTATGCTCGTGAATCTGGGAAGATAACTGTATACCTGTCAAACCAGTAAATGCAACATTTCTTTCTTTATGCAGTTTCAGTGTGACTGGAGTATATTTACTAGCTGGCAAAAAATATGTGGCTTTGGCACCTGCATGATTATTTAACCCCAGTAATATCAGCCTTGGCAGTCTCATAGTTTGCTCGGTGAGAGTGTAATATTACATTTTTTTTTAATTATTTGAAATAATATGCGCAAAAACTATCCAGTGCGTCGCTGTTTACAATGTACTGTAGTTATCGCCTTCTCCTGTTTATAGAGTAGCTGATGTTAACGAGTATTTGAGAATAACATTTTAGGTGTAGCCCAGAGTTGGTTTTCTCCAGGAAGTGGACTCTAAGGGTTTTTCTCGGTGACTGAATGAGTATTTCGGCGCGCTCGAGCGCAGCGGAGCTCGTAATGTGACGCGACAGACGCGCGCGCGGTCGACTGGCTCAATGAACGTGAAGTAAAACCGTCAAACCTCGCCCGACTGAAAAAAAACCGACGACAGAGCTCTAACTGCTACCTATATGGTTTTAAAAGCATTTCGCCTATGGCAAATCGGGAAAAGAACAAAAAGACACTTCTAGAGTTGGTGAAGCTGCCAGAGAATCGCTGCTGTGCTGACTGTGGAGCTGCAGGTACCGACCGATGTCAACACCGCTTTAAACTCTGTACTCTGGATTTATTGTCGCCTTGTTTGTCTTGGTTTAAAGTCGCCGTTTTGTAGGTGTTCAGAGTAACCACTAGTAGTCAAATAGCTTCCCATTATCGTTGTTCGATCGCTGTAGCCATGGTTTCAGTAAAACCGGCATTTGTTTTGACAGCGGTGACATTTAGTATCGACTCTAAATTTCTCTTTGATTTTGACTTTGAAAGGTTAGCAGAACTCACACATGCTGTTATAAGTGTTCAATAATTTTATTCAGATTGGTATAAAGAACTGTGTATACATCGTTGCATGTTTATATGCAACTTTTGTATAACCTCAAGAGTCATTTTCTGGCTAATAATAGAATTAAAAATATTTTTTGAAAAATAGGCTGTATTTTCATACTTTTCCTGGATATAACAATTTCTTTGTTAAAAACTTTGCTTTCCAAGGTTGTTTACGTGTTTGTTTGACTTGTTTGTTATTTGAAGATCCAGATTGGGCTTCATGCACACTGGGTATATTTGTGTGTCTGAACTGTTCTGGAACCCATCGCAATCTTCCTTCTGTAAGTCGCATCAAGTCTATACGCCTAGACTTCTGGGAGGATGAGCCTGTGCAGGTGTGTATTCTAAAAATTCAAATGACAAGATATAGGGTCGTTGTTGGTTAAAATAGATCACGTGAAGCTTAAACACTTTTGTGCTTCCTTTTAAGTTCATGAAGGCCAATGGGAATCGCACCGCCAAAAACTTCTATGAGAAATTTGTCCCAGTATTTTATTATCAGCCCCAACCAGACGACTGCGAGTAAGTAGCCTAATCTCTTGTGCGGACTGAAAAGTCAATCAAAAAGCACACTTTGAATCTGAAACACGTGCTTACTAATTTAACATCATCACTGAACAGATCTCTGTTTTGGGAAGTAAAAAAAATTGCTGACCGAGCAAACATCTTACCGGCAAGAAAAAAAAGCCGTGTACTATTGTTGGTTACAGTAAGAGGAACTATTGCTTTAACTAAAAGGGGCTTGTGGTGTTGAAGTCCAGTCTTTTGATTCTCTCTGTGGCACTCTTCATTCTTAATATGCTGCAATGCACATGCATTAGTTGAATATATGGCCACATTCAGCTAAACTACTACAATTTGCTTCGTTTTTATAAAATAGTGAGTGTGCGTGCAGATTAAGATATGTATATGTACTGTACGTCATTTACACATCAGTTATCCCTAACACGTAGCTCAACAAAATGCATTCTATGTTCACTGTATAGGGTCCTCAGAGAACAATGGATTCGCGCCAAATACGAAAGAATGGAGTTTACAGAAGAAAAGACAGAAAGACCTTACACAGCAGGTAATCCGTTTCAGTTCCCAGAGGTTTTCTTTTAACCTTTTGTACTTTAAAAGTGTATTTACTTTAATTTTGTTTCATCTCTGCTCATATTAACAATGAATAACATTGCTCTTGCAATGATATGGTTTGCCCTGGCGTAGGTGTCTATGAGGGCATGCTGTGGAAGAAAGGAAAGGATAACGGACAGTTTCTCGAGAGGAAGTTTGTTCTTTCAGTGCACGATTTTACACTCAAATACTACAAGGAGGATGTGAGAACTTTTTCTTGACCGAAGGCATTTATTTTAAATTGCAGCACAGCCTGCAAATAACTACACAACATTTAAATCCATCAAAGCTAATAGTGTGCATTAATAATAATTTCTTTCATCTAACACAATTTTAGCTGTATTGTAAAATATTTAAATTTGATTGAAAAATAATAGAGTCTATTAAAGTATTAGCTGCACCAATTAGCTATTGTTAAATCTGTCTGTGCTTTTCAGGAGTCTAAGGGACCAAAGGCTGTTATTTCTGTGAAGGACCTGAATGCAACTTTCCAGCCAGAGAAAATAGGACATGCTTACGGCCTTCAGATCACCTACTCTGTGGATGGTCACACCAGAAACCTCTTTGTTTACCATAAAAATGGACGGGTAAACCTCTCGAATTTTCCCCGCTGCTTCATTCCCTAGAATTGTACAACGTTTCGTGCAATTTCAAAATTGTTTTTGTGTGTCCTTTTTGTTTTAAACCAGTCTTAAAGGCAGGTTGAACACATAACAGTATTTGCTCTGTACTTCCTCCCTTGTAGGAGATCGTCAATTGGTTTAACGCCATTAGAGCTATTCGCCATGCCTACCTGAAAACAGCCTTTCCTACAGCTAGCGATGGAGACGTAAGTGCTTTTTATATATTTGTTTTTAACTTATCAGCATACCGTGTGTCACCTCGGTGCAGTTTTTTACCTAGCTAATCAAAAATATCTTTAAAAAAACATGTGAAGAGTTTTCTCCCGTTGTAGTTGCCTTAACATTGCGACATAAAAAAAGGAAGTGCTGCGAGTTTCCCCTTTTCCAAGTAATTTTACTTCCTAAAACCATTAACAGCTTAAAGCCCGTCTTCCCTTCCATTTCACAACATGAATGATCATCAAACACCTAAACCACAGCATTAACAGGACACGGAAATGGGGTTTTGGTTTTTATGTTTGGTTTTTGGTTTGCTGCATGCCTAAACGAGTGTTTTTTTAGTTGACAAGCTAACTGAATGCTCTGTATGTCTTCTATTCGATGATTGTCTAGGCTAGATCAGGAACAGATTCTTTTGTAAAATGAAGTCAATGACATTCGTGCACATGTTCTTCTGCGTCAAGATCACTTGCGCTGCAAAATGATAATATAAAATGCAAAAAAAATGTTTGTTACTAGAAATATGCGTGAAGGGTTAATAATTGTATCATTTTAACTCTTTTAATAATGTGTTTTTTTGTCTTAAGCTACTACCATGGATAACCAGAAGTTATTTAAAAGAGGGTTACATGGAGAAGACTGGCCCACTGGTAAGAGTTTTTCCACGTAGAGCTTTTACACATTTTGAAATCTAGATCGTCCAGTGTAGCGAGGTGTTTGTATTTGCCCTCAAATTGCATAAGCATTTATAGATAAATCAGGCTATTCTTAAGCACCCCTGAAACACCTCTTTATATACTCACAAACAATAATACACCATTGCTTGTCACACCACTGTGTCCATTTTTTTAATATATCCCCAGCATCTGTATAGTTCAGCATATGCTTGTCTATTATAACTCCTGCTGTCTAAAGCAGATTACAGTAACTTGCAGTAGAAAAAGAAAGACAGATTACTACCACTTATGTTGAGCATGTGACAAAAGTCTGAAACTTTTGAAATGAATTAAAAAGTAATTCAATACAAAACAGTATATATTGTAAGTAACGCTCTGTTTTTGTATGTTGAACAGCAGCGAGAGCCTTTCAAGAAAAGATGGTTTATTCTGGATTCCCTGGACAGGAAACTACTCTATTTTAAAACACAGCTGGTATGAATAGTTATTTTTTTTTGCCTTTCCTATTACGTTGGCTTTGTAAGTTTCAGATGGAGTAATGTGAAATTCTCTTCCTTTCATCGTGAAGGATGCCATTGAGCTTGGGGTAGTGTTCATTGGCTCAGAGAATCACGGATATTCAGTGAGAGAGTGTGTCCCTAAAGGGACGAGAGGAAACAAGTGGAAGTGTGGGGTAATTGTGGAGACGCCAGATCGTCAGTTCGTCTTCATGTGCGAACAGGAGCGCGATCAGAGAGAGTGGGTGGAGGCCCTGAAAACTGTCATCTCCAAACCCATGATGCCACAAGATTACACCAGTAAGATTGTAACACTTTAAAAATAAAAAATTATAACACTTTTAATCATATGTGCTATCAAATATTGCAAAATATAAATGAGGTGTTAAAAAATAAAGAACTCTCTCTTTTACAGCTGAGGCCAATATCCGTAGACGGAGGTGAAGACCCCGACAATAAGATCAGACTCTGTCACTGAATTTATTTTAAATGAACCCCCGACATGCTAGGTGGGAAATCTGGGATTAAAGCATTCGAGTCCTAGACACTCAAAGGGAACCGTGGAAAAATGTGACTTTTTTTTAGGGGGGTTGGGGGTGCATTTTGGGATGTGAAACTAATCTGAGAAGACTGCAGTAGGTCAGATGAGGACAGACCGACTGCTCTCAGAGGAGCACAAAGTATATGACTGAATCTCAAGACGGAAAAGATCTGAGCTCTCAATACAAGTAGAGATCTTAAAGCAATCCCAGACCGAGATGAGAACGGCGTCTTAGTCAGAGGTCGGTCAGACTCACGTGTGACTGTGAGTCGACGTTCATGAGCCGAGACACCAAACAGAAGCACAAATGAGAAGGAATTGTGCTCGGACACAAATGGACACGTGCAAGCGACATGAAGTGTGTGATGAAAATGTAAAACACCTGGGTTTCATAAATGTCGGTGGGTTTGACTGACATTTGGTCACTTTTTATTTTTTGATAAACATATGGGTGACTGAACAAAGCTGTACTGATGTTCGTATAGTGGACGTCACTTTTTTGATTGACTGATAACTCAGCCATCATGTTGATATTGCTATATTATATTATATCGTATAATATTATGGTGAAGTAATAATAGCTTTACAGAAAACAGTGACCCTAGAGGCCACCATTTCCAGCAAAGTACTGTAGACAGTTTGCAGCCTGGACATTAAATTTATTTTAATGATATTCAGCAAAGGCAATTCATTCTACCAATGAAGCAGAAGAGGAAAAAAGGTAGTAAATCTCTTATTATTTTAATTTAATAATAATAATAATAATAATAATAATATTATTATTATTATTATTATTATTATTATTATTATTATTATTATTATTATTATTATGAAGCAAAAGTAGTACAAATACAAAGCAAATAGATTAGCCTAATCCAAAGCATATTATGTTATTTTATAGAAATGACACTATGAAAGGGTCATACATGCAATAGAATTATCAGAGTTTACATTCACATCTTTTGTTCCTAGAAACAAAAGAGGAAGGTGAGTGTAAAATGTGGCATTAAATTGCAGGAAAAAAAATTATAAAAAAATAAATTTGAAGTGAGAATTGCCTATATTCAAAGATTGCCACCCAAATGTAATAAAAACATTTTTTGTGGTTAGCCAGAAATTTAGATATAATGTTTTTGATTTTTTTTTTTTTTTTTTATAAAATTAGAATCTTACCATCCTTAAGAGCAAAAGAGACTCATGCATAGTTTATACCAAGTGTTTTAAAGATTTTTTCCCCCTCATTTGTTAAAACAATTTAAAGATATTTAAAATATTTAACCTTTGTTTAAATAATGTTTAACCTCAATGAAAAGGCGGGCTGCATGAGTAATTTTAGTGACGGAATATCTGTTTATTGATCTGTAAAGATCTTGCCAGAGGTCAGGTATTACCTCTCCGGTCCACACGGGGCGCTGTATCATCATAACCGCGAACGGTTAACAGAACAAGTCCTCGCGAGGAGAGCAGAGTTTGTCCGTAGCGGCGCTCCGTAGTTACCGGTTATTGGAGGTCAGCCGTTTCTGGCGTGAGCTTGAAATGTGAACCGAGAAATGTCGTGAAGTGCATCTGAAGACAGCAAGCGCACCTTCGTAGACGCGGAATCGCTTTGCCTCCCTGGCATGAATCACCTGCGTGTGTTAAACTGGGCTGAGCGGAGGTTCTATTCAGACTGACACAGGCAGAAGTTGATCCGTCCGTTTTGCCCTACAGAGGCCTGCGCTATAACACATATAGCTGCAGGATCAATGATCTACAACAAAGCCCTTGCTCGTTTTTTATTTTGATCACATCAGAGTTGCAACTATGAGAAAGGACGTGAGGATACTACTTGTCGGTGAACGTAAGTGAAACGATTCAGTTAAATTATGTAAGTGTCAAATGGCTGCTGTCAGTCTATTGATTGGCATATCTCTAATCGCTCGAAACGCGCTCCTTTTCACTCTTCTATGCGCAATAACGTCCTTCCGTTCTATATTTTATTGTCTTTAATAACACTTTTTATTCACCCGTATGAGATTTAATTGACAAGTGACAGAATAAAAGCTTTTTCTCCAGTGCATTTGAGGTAATACGCTTTGTAGATGTTTTTAAATGTTGCACAGTCGCTAAAAATGTCACGTTAATACACACCCCTGTGTATTGTGTGTAAAATAACCGAAAGAATGGCAGTTTTTAATCATAACTGATCACACCAGCAGGCTCTGATATTAAAATGTGAGCGTCATTCTATGTGATTTGTTGTTAGCTTTATTTATTTATTTATGTCTTACCCGCGTGTCTCCGAGTTATTTATAAAAGTTGTAGGAGCAACTCTCACAGGCCTCCAGACTATCAGAGCTGCCAAAGTTTAGAAAGGTCAGCCAAAACAGTACGTGTCTATGTAAACGTACTGCTCGCCAATGCCAAACCATCAAGCTTCGGACCCCTCATCTGTCCATTTCATGTTTATCTTCGGTCTATATTGATATGTGACATCGGTGTGTTTTAATTTTTGGAAATATCACAACCAAGCTTATTGTTGTTTATTAAAATTAAACTCATCAATTGTTGCTTGAAATAAATGTTAACTCTCAAATCTTGACTGGCACGTTTCTGTTAATCGTTCGGTGCTGTTAATAGATCTAGAACTCGGCGGTCATTGTGGACTTTGTGTTTTTCTTCACAGCCAAAGTGGGGAAGACCTCCCTGATCATGTCTCTGGTCAGCGAGGAGTTCCCTGATGAGGTACATCATTCACTGAAATGACTCTTCAAGTTCAAAAGGAGCTTCAAGTCAGTCTTATACTTGTCTGTGTGCTCACGCGTTGTGTTTCTCATGAAAGGTTCCTCTCCGAGCTGAAGAGATCACTATTCCTGCTGATGTGACACCTGAGAGGGTACCCACTCATATAGTGGACTATTCAGGTACTGATACATGTACATCACTGTATGAAGAAACTCAGACAGCTGTTCTCATGTCAGTGGCGTTTTCGTTTAATTCTCCTCTTCCATATATCTCACAGAAGCAGAACAGTCAGATGAGCAGCTTTACCAAGAAATATCAAAGGTGGGGTTGCTTTCAGTCTATTTGCTGACACAGTTTACTTTGATTTTATTGTTTACTCCCCCCCTTTGTGTTTTCTGTCTTGGCACAGGCCAATGTTATATGCATCGTATATTCAGTAAACAACAAGAAATCAATCGAAAAGGTAAGTTTTGTTTCCTTGCGTACCAAACATAAAAATTCACCAGCGTGTAATTACCGGTCCAAGTATGTGTCTTGCTCTATAACTTAACTTCTGATAGTTGTTTTGTTTGTGGATTGTGAACGGTTCTGTGTCTCTTCGTATCGGCATCCTGTAGGTGACGAGTCATTGGATTCCTCTCATCAATGAAAGAACAGATAAGGACAGCAGGTGTGTGGCTTCCTGTCAGTTTTTTTTAACCGACTGTTTTTGTAGTGTTTAAACCCTGTATTCTGTTAATGCAGGTGAAATTTTACAGATTTAAATTTTGGTGAAAATCCCATGGTCTGCACAGTCACCAGATAGGAATATTATTGAGCCACTTTGGGGTGTTTTGGAGGAGCGAGTCGGGAAACATTTTCCTCCACCAGCATCATGTAGTTATCTGGCTACTATTCTGCGGGAAGAATGGCTCAGAATCCCTCTGGTCACTGTGCAGGACTTCTATCTGTCTGTAACTGATGCAATATTGGTCGTAAGGAGTATATGTGTGTGTGTGTATGTATATGTATGTATATGTATATATATATGTATATATATATATATATATATGTATATGTATATGTATACGTGTGTGTTAGTAAATATATAATGGAAGTATATAATACAAACATTATTAGTAAACTTTAAAAAAGCTGATGAAAGAACAAACAATTATTACCAGCAAGAGCCTAAATAAATACAATAGAATCATCTGTTTTCCACACTGGCTCTGGACCATTGGGTTGTTCCTGTTGTTGAGCTCTGATAATATAACTATGCAAATATTGATTAAACATCTGTTTAAAAAAATACATGTAAATAGCTGTTTGACAAGTTGTCAGTACAGCAAACATCATTAACAGTAATATTGATTTAGTGTACTTACTGCATAGTGTGTGTGTATATATATATATGTGTTTTTATAACTTTTTGTCAGCTGTTTTTAATCTAACAAAGCAGTTAATGCAATAATAAAACCAAAAATCAGCTAAGCTAAGAGCTCTATAATCAAACTCTAAACAGGAATATTGGAGGTACTGTTAAGCATCCTTCACACTTAATACAGACACTATCTGAAGCGTGGCTTACTCCTTAGACCTTTTATTCTACTTTTGGTGAAACTCCGATTCAGCATCAGTCTCCGTGACTAATGTCTGATATCTTTCTTTCTGCTCCTACGCTGTCATCTTCTTTTAGCGCTCTTCTTCTTAACTGTAGTCGTGTTTGATTTACCTCCGCTTCTTGTTTTAAACCTTCTCTTCACCTGTGTGCCCTCTTAGTAACCTTTTGTGGTTACTTACAAACAATGTTTTCACACTTGGCCTGCAGTATAAACGCAGGAAGTCGTGTGCATTTATCTAAGCATTACATCAATGTCATTTAAAGCATATTCATATTCACACATATATGGCATTAACTCAAAAGCAAGCTAAATAACATTGAATATACATACATCTATAGCAGAGGTATCAATAGCAAGCCATTTTTAGGCTAATCTCCAGAGGAAAGCTGATGACATTCCTCTGTTGACAACTACAATCACGATTTAAGCATTGTGTCTGAATGTAATAGATGTTTTAATCCTATTGTCTTGTCACAGAGTACCGTTGATCCTGGTGGGGAATAAATCTGATCTGGTGGAGCACAGCAGCATGGAGACCATCCTGCCCATCATGAACCAGTACTCTGAGATCGAGACCTGTGTGGAGGTGAGAAATGCACCGTGTCTGCGCAATTTGATCTAAACGTAGGTGACGACGAGCTGTATGTACGATATACGCCTCTCAGAGCGTGTGCAGAGGGGCAGGAGTGTCATGGAGGAGAGTGACATCACCCTTTGGCTCGTGTGTCCGCCACTCATTCCTGCTTTACTAGAGGCATTGGTTTCAGTCTGAAAGAAAGTGCACAGCTCTCACACTGAGAGTCAAGTAAATGCAAATCACATCAGTACTTTTTTCCCGTGCACGTGACGCTGTGCTTGATTTGCATGCTTCCATATCATCTGGGGGGGTTTTCACCACCAAGAAAACCACACTTTTTTTGTCTGGTGTCTCCTGCAGTGAAACTGCAAAGTGTCTGCCAGTATTTTTTGATCTCAGATCATTATTTATTTTTTGGGAGGGGTCAAAATGAATTGTATGTTAAAAGTCAATATAATAAGGATGATATGGATGAATAAAGTAAAATGCAAATGAAAGTATTTGACAGTTATAAAGCAATTATTTGAATGCCTTTCCAGTGTAAACATCATAAAGTTTTAAATATATTTTGTGATGATATATTGGGCATGCTCTCATATACCCTGGCATTGAGTTTTATACAAAATCTAATGTTCTTCCTTCCCTTTTCAAGATCCCTGTTTATTTTGTCTTAATATTCAGTCCTTCCCATACATAGACTTTACCTGAGCGGTTCACTCAGGTATATCAACGGTTTAGGCCTATTTGGTGACACAGTTTTGTTTTTATTGCTATTATCCTCTTACTCTTGTTTTTATCAACCTAAAATAAAAAAATGATTAAAGAAACTATTCTCGATTAAATAACTGTTTCTTGTGATTTATTAGTGGTGGGCCGAAAAAATCCACCGCACTCGGCCATCAGCTCCCACGACTCGCGTGAACGGGACTATAGCACTATACTTGCCAACTATGAGAGCCTTTTGATCGCTTTTTTCCATAACCGGCACATATTGACAAACCTAGTGACTGTTTTGAAAAAAAACCTTAGCTATGGTTCAGTTGAAAGATGTCTTCACTGTCTCCTGAGTGCTAGTCGTCTCTCTTGGCATGTGTTCAGAGAAACAGCACTTTCAGTTTGCCGTACCGCAGCGGACGAGTTTACAAAACAGCTTGTGATTCCTGGTAAACTTGTTAGTGGGTCGTGTTTACTGTGTTATGTATGAAATATGACGTAAACAGCTTTGTTGGGCATTCAGTTGTATTACAGTATTTTCATAGAGTAGAACAATAAAAACTCGTCTGAACGCAAACTTGAAGCAATGGCGTCATAAATATGCGAATTAATGTGATGTATCTCAAATTCTGTGGGAAGCGCAGCTATTCAATTAAAAAATATTAAGTCTTATTAAATTAAGTGTTGATTTATATTAGATGTAGAGGGGAAAATAGTAATAAGAAATGCTATTTTAAATATGCAAGACGTAAGCCGTGATATACTTTATTGATGCAATGACTTTGTTCATTCTTAGTGTTCAGCCAAAAACCTGAAAAATATCTCGGAGCTGTTCTACTATGCCCAGAAGGCTGTTCTGCATCCGACAGGACCACTGTACTCTCCAGAAGAGAAAGAGGTAAAATATGACCTCAGTTGGACTGCTAGACCTGTTAATATGACCACTTTATATTACAAAGAAGAACATCAAAACATTCAAAGAAGTAATGCGTTCCTTTCCGTTTATTCTCCAGATGAAGCCTTCTTGCATCAAAGCACTTACTCGCATTTTCAAAATATCAGACCTGGACAATGATGGCATCCTAAATGATAATGAGCTTAATTTCTTCCAGGTGAGAGCATTTTTTTCTTTTAGTGCTCAAATTGCTGCAGCATTTTTATACCTTTTCAAATAAATGAAAGGATTGCTTGTTTACACACACAGCTATAAAAACTGCACATTAATGAGATCACAATTTTGTTGGTGACTATTGTTACTGCGTTGCAGAGAACTTGTTTTAACATACCCCTGGCACCTCAAGCCCTGGAGGACGTGAAGAATGTTGTGCGGAAAAACATGTCAGATGGGGTGAAAGACAATGGCCTCACACTGAAGGGTGAGTGGAGTAGAGAAACAAATGTTGCTGCCTTTCTATATCAGTTATACGGCGGTACTTGGCTTCCTATTGCGATTAAATTTGTTAAAAAAACATTATATATATAGATCGATATCTATCTAGATATAGATATATTACATGCATGTATTTAAATGACTCGCGTTCCTTTATTTATCAGGTCCTGTTGCATCTGTTTTCTAGGTTTCCTGTTCCTTCATACACTTTTTATTCAGAGAGGAAGACATGAGACCACATGGACTGTGCTCAGGAGGTTTGGTTATGACGATGATCTGGAGCTGACCCAGGAATACCTGTTTCCACTGTGAGATCCAGCCCTGATCCAGTGCTTTAACTTTACACAAATCGTGTCTCATCTAGTAGCTTATAGCTCATCTCTGGTTGGATCACATTTTTTGTCAATGTGTTGGGCTCCCCTGTTTTGCAGAGACACACACACACGTTCAAATTGTGGGTTTGTAATTGGTTCAGAGAAATTTCTCACATTTTATTTGTTTTTCTAGGTTGAAAATACCTCCTGACTGCACCACAGAGCTGAACCACAACGCCTACCTCTTCCTCCAGAGCGTCTTTGACAAGCATGACAAAGTGAGCTCAGACAAATACAAATACGTTTTTCAAAACACCCGCATTTGATAAGGAAACCCTCCTTATCAAATGCGGGTGTTTTGAAAAACGTCTAGCTTCAGTCAGAGCATGAATGAAGATGACTGAATGATTGTATTCTGCCTGGCTCTTTGTTTGATTGAGTAATGCAAGGGCGTGTTTTACAGCAACGCCTGGTAGAAGGACCTGTATTTCAATTTTAAACAATGGCCTAAGAAAAAAAATTCAAATTAGCCATGTAGAAAAAGTGTACTGAATTTTTTTTTAAAAAATGATGACCTATTGAATGAATCTGTACTTTTTTTTTGCATATTAGGATCGAGACTGTGCTCTGTCTCCAGATGAGCTAAAGGATTTGTTCAAGGTCTTTCCCTACATGCCCTGGGGTCCCGATGTCAACAACACAGTCTGCACCAATGAGCAGGGCTGGATCACTTACCAGGGCTACCTTTCCCAGTGGACGTGAGTGCTGCCTTCGTCCTACAGTTCTTGAAAATGGAAATAAATGAAAACTGAAATTTCTAATATGACTAAATAAGACTGAGACATGATTTATCTCCACTTTAGGTTAACAACATACCTAGATGTGCAGCGATGTTTAGAGTACTTGGGTTATCTTGGTTACTCTATTATCCAAGAACAAGAGTCACAGGCAGCTGCTATCACAAGTAAGAGTGTTTTAGTGTGTATCTTGAGCCGTTCATTTATATTTATAAAAGGGCCCACTGTTGAATCAAGGCTGAAACTCAATACGATCAGCTTGTAAGACTCACTCATTGCTATCTGTTGAAAAGGGAAGAGAAACCAGCATCTGAAAAGTGTACATTTTAAAGCTGTATTTTGAGCATAAAACATACAGTATTTGCCACATAATTGAATGTGCAAGTTTAAATAAAACTAGGCAACTTTTTTTTTTTTTTTTTTTTTTTTTTTTTTTTTTTTTTTTCAGAAAATACGTTACTAGACATTTTCAAAAATAATTATCCTGGGGTGATTTTTAAAATTCTATATAATTGTTCTTTTCACTTTTGTTTAAAACATTGTTGCTGGCATGGTGTTAAATCATAAATAAATAAATTAATATACAAGGGCAGATTTCTAATTCATTTAATGTGTTTTTGTGCAGTCACGAGGAATAAGCGCATTGACCTGCAGAAGAAACAGACCCAGCGCAGTGTTTTCCGCTGCAACGTCCTAGGAGCTCGAGGCTGCGGGAAAAGTGGCTTTCTGCAGGCGTCCCTAGGCAGGAACCTCGCGGTGAGTACAAATGCCTCACAAGAGCGTGCAGTGTTTTGACTTGGACTTGATTTTGACCGTCTCCTTTCACATTGCAGCGTCAGAAGAGGATAAGAGAAGACCACAAGTCTTACTATGCCATCAGCACCACTTATGTTTATGGACAAGAAAAATATCTGCTTGTATGATAAAGTTCTGTTTCTTCGAAAACTAATATTCAGTCATCTTCATCTTTGTGCTGCCAGTGCTGATTGTTTTTCTCTTTCTTTTTCTCAGCTACACGAGGTGCTGCCGGACTTTGAGTTTCTCTCAGAGGCTGATCTGGCTTGTGATGTTGTTTGCTTGGTGTATGACATCAGCAACCCACGTTCTTTTGAATATTGCGCTAAAGTCTATATATATATATAGGTTATATATATATATATATATATATATATATTTTTTTAAATATTTATATTTTGACACTCAAGTCAGTTTTGGTGCTAGCTTGGAGTGCTACCTAGTTCCTTTTTATGCAGTTGTTTTTTACTAAATTCTGCTTTATTAAAAGCATCATGCCTATGTTGGAAAATCATTTATCATTTGCTAGCCAAAGTTGCATTTCTTTGATCAAAAATACAAAAAAACAGCAATACTGTGAAATTTTAGAATTGAAAATAAATGCTTTCAATTGCAATATATTTTAAAAAGTTATTTATTTCTTTGACGGAAAGAACTACTTTTCAGCTGCTACTACTCACGTCTTCAGTGTCAAATCATCCTCTAGAAATCATTCTAACTTTCTGATTTGGTGCTCAAGAAATATTAAACAAAACATTTTTGTTTAATGTTTTTGTGAAAAATGTGATGCTTTTAATTTTTGAATTGTGAATGTTTGTTTTAATCAATTTAATGTGTGAAAATATATATCCTGTATATAATTATATATTGTATATATACTTATATGATTTGTGTATATATAAGATAATATATATGTATATATGTGTATATATATATATATATATTATATATATATATATCATATATATATATATATATATATATATATGTATATATATATATATATGTATATATATATATATATATGTATGTATATATATATGTGTATATATATATGTATGTATATATATGTATGTGTATATATATGTATGTATATATATATATGTGTATATATATATGTATGTATATATATATATTATATATATATATATATATATATGTTATATATATGTATATATATATGTATATGTATATATATATATATATATATATATATATATATATATATATATATATATATATATATATATATATATATATATATATATATATATATATATATATATATATATATATGTATATATATATATATATATATATATATATATATATATATATATATATATATATATATATATATATATATATATATATGTATATGTATATATATATATATATATATATATATATATATATATATATATATATATATATATATATATATATATATATATATATATATAAGCTCAAACTCCACACATGTGCTGTTCTTCCACAGAAGCACTTCCTGGACAGCAAGACACCCTGTGTGATTATTGCCGCCAAGTCAGACCTGCATGAAGCCCGTCAGTACTACAGTCTGTCCCCGCTGGATTTCTGTCGAAAACACAAGCTTCACCCGCCGCAGATGTTCACCTGCAACACACCTGAAGCACCCAGCAAAGACATCTATACCAAACTCACCACTATGGCCATGTATCCGTAAGTATACAGCCCCTTCAACCGGACCTAACTGCTCCAATGTCTGCTCTACTCCTGTCAGATCAGGATTGGCTCCTATTTGTCCTGTTTCTATCAGTTTATTGTCTCCTTTTGTGCTACTAAAGCGGCATTATAGTCTTAGCTAGCTGCAGTAAATTGGAAAGCTTTTTTTTTTTTTTCCTTTGATTCATTGGGTTTTAGAAGTTGTTTGAGTATTATGTGTTCAGTGGTCTTATAATGTAGTACAGTTTCATGTGTAGTGTAGTCTGTATGTATATAATGGCAGGTCTAGATGCTATGCAGCAGTTCTTTCCTAAGGCTGTGCATGAGAACTTTAGTTTAAATAGTAACTGAAAAAATTACTTACATTTTCTGGAAAATGGTGTACGTGTGAAAGCGCCATCTGCTGGTCTGGACTGATTTATACAAAACAGTACTAATAAGCTTAATTTTTGGTAATCTATTCTTAGGAAAGAACTTTCGTTTTTACATTTGTTGCTCTTTTCTTTCTTAATAAGGGCTGTAGGGCTGCACAATTTGGCCCAAAACTTTAATTTACAGATTTGTATAACAACTAAAACAACCATTTATATCACATTTAGCATAACAATTAGCATACTTATAGATATGACAGTTTTAATCTCTTGTTTTCAAACATTACACCATTTTAATGTGTGCTGTCCCGATGCGTCACACAAGCGTGTGCGCTCTAAAAGCTTGTCCGTATCGCTGAATTACTGAACCAAGTTATGTATTGCATCTGACACACAGCGTTAAACACAGTTGCTTGTGTCTAAAGTGAAAGTAAACAATCAAGAGAAAAGCATACTCTCACTAGTCATTAATGGGATAGTTCACCCCAAAAAATAATAATTCTGCCATTATTTACTCACTTATATGTTGTCCCAAACTTGTAGTAAGATCTTTCTTGTGCTAAACAGAAAATGAGATATTTTGAGTAACCAAACAGTAGCTGGTTTATAGTGTTTCACTCTTTATATTTGTAATTCAGTAGTGTTAACTCTAAGCACTGTTTTTTTCTTTCCAATTAGGTTTATTTGTAATGTATATCTGTTCTAATGACAAAGATAAATAATTCTTTGCTGATTTTGGCCTAAATATCGGCCCTTCTTTTTTATTTTATACTTTACCTTTAAGGCTTTGTTGTTGTTTTTTTAAGGGAAATTGTTTCAGCTGTACCTCTCCGACAACTTAGTTAAAATCAATGACAAAGAATCATGATTAAAATTGTGAATTATATTTATTAAAAAAAATTCGTTATATGATATTTTTGGCATATTGCCGACTCTTACTTCAGACTTTGATTCTATCCAGTCGGAGGATATCAAACATGTTTGATATTTTCAGCTGATTATAATCGCACTAAATAAATATCACAAAATAAGTTTTATCTGGATTAATCGTGCAGTCCTATTCAAGCTCTTGCTCTGCTCTTGTGATGTTTCAAGGCTTCCCAGAATACTTTCTTTCCTTTCCTTTTGCGTAATGTGTCTGTTCAAAGCCGGTTATCCCAAGAATCTCTTCTCACAGCAGCAGAATATATCTATTATTTCGTTTGCTGTGCTTGCCTCCCTGCACCCCTCTTCTCCGAGCCCAAGCAGGGAAGCAGCTTTGGGATGCAGCTCTCCCGGAGCCGTCCCGTGATACTGACTCTTCCTGTCTGTGTGTTTCTGCAGCCACGCCAAGTTACGCTGCATGTGCAGCTGCAACAGGTGTACCTATTGCATCTGTCACAACCTCCTGAACTCTGAGCTGGTGCGCTCGGTAAAGGCCAAATTCTGCAGTGCTGTTCTGAACAGGTCTCTGAGTATAGCCCTATATATCCCCCGTTCACCCTCTCCGCAGGGCGATCTCTCTCTAACCTCGGCTCCTTAACACACCACCTCTCCTCTTTACTTGCTGTTGGCCTACCAGGTTTACGTTGCATATCCACAGAGAGATGTTGGGAAGTGTTCTGGCTTTTTACGTTAAAATGATGAATGCTGCGTTATTTTGAAGTTCAGATTTATCGTAACTATCAAAATCAGAAATGTCTCCAAGCAGACTTGGCCAGATGCTCCCATTGACTCCTTTCATCCACACAAAGCCCAAACTTATGGCTTTCTAGCAGCTCTTGTTGATTAACATTTGTATTTGAATGCAGCATTTGCTGTTTAAGTCTCAGTAATGCATATGAGGCGTGTTAGTGCACTTTTGACTTTGCTTCAGACATCTTAGGATCTTAGCTTTTTTTTAACCCAGCATGCAAAGCTAGAAACTAGAGATGGGATTTATTTATTTATTCATTTTAGAAATACTAGATATTGTTTACATTCAGTTTGAACTGTTCTTGAACACCTAAATTTGTCTGGTAGAGACAAAAATATGAGTACAAGGACTCCTAATGAAGGATTGAATAATGGATTGAGAATAATTCAGTCAATAAGGCTGGCTTGAATTGCCCTCATTCACAGACATAGTTAGTGGTTCTTCACTAAACATTGTTTATTGTTTACTTATTTTTTACTTGTTAGACCTTGTCAGTCTAATTAGTCATTATTAATATTGCATATTCATATCCAGACACTGAAGATTGGAGTAATGGATGCTGAATATTCAGATTTGCCATGACTGGAAAGAACACTAAGTAAAATTAAAGAATGAAAATGTAAAATAATTACAAAAGAAAACAGTAATGATGCTTCCTCAACAGTTGGATCAGTTAGTGAAATCAGTATCAACATTTTAAATAGGTTTAACTTCCATCTCTAGTTTAAATGTTTTTTGTTTGTCCTTTTGTGTGTATTCTCTGATTCATGCAGCATTGCTTAGATTTTTTTATATACCCTTAAATGCATAAGTTTGTTACTAAACATGCCACACACATTAAAACCATAATATGTTTGTAAATGCATCCTTTGAATTTTGGACAAAATAAGTTAATGTTTAATCCTTCTTGAGTGAGTTGAGGTGGATATGCAAGCAGTAAATCTGCACTAATTCACTCATCCTTGCTCCAGGGACGAATGTGTCCACCTGGTTCATATGAGATCTTCTTTTTTGGTTGCATTTCTGTTTTTAGATTCTAAGCAGTTGATCTCTAATCTTGGTCTTCTTTTTTTTTTTTTTTTTTAAACTAATGCTTATAAACTGTAATCCCAGAAGAATCCACGGGTCTGAGTTGAACAATTTACTTAATTCATTTTTTTTTTAAAAAAAAAGAATGTGACCTTTTAATGTTATTGTCAAACTTTTTTTTTTATACATTTTTCTTTAAAGCATGTGCCTGTCTTACACCTTTTTGGTTTTTCATCTCATTCTCATTGTGTGCAAAATTTTGTTAAATCTTTTTTTTTATATATATATTTGTTTTAATCTGTTGAATTTAATCTTGTGATTTTGTTTTGTTCTGTTCTTCCATAGGTGTACCTTTTCATTTGTTTGGCTTGCCCTTTTTGTCTTTGCTTTGCATCTCTTTACATCATGTTAGCAGTCTCCCCGTCTGTCCCTCCCTCTCTAACCATCTGTTTCTCAGCATTACTTAAAGCTGCAGTCCACAGCTTTTGGCTCTCTAGCGGTTGATAAACAGAACTGCGTGTGTAGAGCAACATTGTAGCCAGAGCTACTTCTCTCTTTGGATGTAGGTGTATTGTACATAATCAGGATAAACACAGCTTGGGAATAAATAAATAAATAAATAAATATATAAAAAGCTATGTATTTCTTATTAAATAAATTTTTTGTGTATTTTGAACATGGAGTTACGGACTGCACCTTTAAGCAAGCCTCCTCAGGACTAACTGGTCATATGCAGTGATGTGACTCTAAACTGAATGTGTCTATATTTGAATCACTAACATGTCTAATCTGTTGCTGCTAATATAGTGTTTCATCTAAAACACAAGCTTCCCTTGCCTTTGTTTGGTGCTTTGATGGATAGTATTTCATGTATTGTTGTCTGTTATTAAATAAGAGTATTACCTTAGTTTACATGCAGTTAAAAACATTACAGCACAAAAAAAAACTTTCTTGATTATACTTAAAAGCCACTAAATAACTAGTTGTTAAATATGAACAAAGTTTTTATTTTTCCTTATTTTTTCACATTTAATAAGCGGAGTGTGAGTGTGAGTGTGTGTGTGTGTGTGTGTGTGTGTGTAGAGCATGTGGTGAGCAGTGGGGTACATTGGGGTGGTCCTGTCGGGTGTGCGGTTGTTGAACTGCCATGCTGTGTGCATGTGTGCATAAGGTTGAGACCTTTTATACAAGATGTGGGCACGTTTCTGTTGGCTGACGAAGAGTCCAGCCTCACCCATCAGGTTCATGCGGTCAGCTTTGTAGAGGACTCGGTCTACATGGAGTCGTCTGTCGACCCGTTTGTGCCCGTTTGTAACAGGTAAAGGCCCCGCTTACTGGAGCACAAGGTGTCAAAACTTAAATGCAAGGATTCTCCTTGACTGGTTTTCAGTGAGGTTTTTAAATGAACATTTTCTTTTGTTTTATTTTTTTTTCTCACCACATCGTTGTCATTGACTGATTTGATTTGTGAAAATGACTCTGTGTACTTTATTTGTTTTCTTGTGAATACCGCCTTTATTGTTTTGAGCACACACACATAAACACTGATCTGATAAATGTTTAAAGTTTTGTGTCTTGGTTGTGAGTTTGGATGTGCAGCAATGATTTTAAACCTTCTGGATTTGTGTTTGATGGGTGAAATCTCTTTGACTGTATCTTTATCTGCAGTGTGCTTTTAAACATGTTCAGCCCTTGAAAACATTATCTGGCTCTCTCATGCTCTCCTCTGCTTTCCCACGCTGCCTCTTTCCTCATTTCAACAGCTTATCTGTCTGTGTATATATCCTGGACTGTCCAATAGGCAAAACGCAATACATTTTGTTACTAAGTATTAACACTATTATATGCTCAGATAGTTTTCTGTCAGATTAAATTTCATTTAAACCTGCCCAAATCCCACTACAAAAAAATTACTTACATTTACTTACATTTTAGAAAGACTTTTGTTTAGTTAAATGTCTTTTGCCCGCAAAAATTTATATTTATGTGTACATAATATTTTAATGAATTGGATATTTAGGGATGTTAATTGAAAGTCCTATTTTCTAGCACTAATAATATTTAGACATTTAATCATTTGTCATCTTAAAAAAACGTGTTTGTGCACTTACGGTTTATTAACAATTCTTTTGCTCTTTTGCAGACACATGACCCAAGCTGACCTGAAAAACTCTACGTTTTGGCTGAGGGCGAGCGTCGGTGCCACCGTGTTTGCCGTTCTCGGCTTCGCCATGTACAAAGCTCTCCTCAAGCAGCGGTGATCACTGCATCCGGCATGTTACAGCAGCCCCGGCCCTCTACAAATCCCACGATCCCTCATTCCATCCTTATTTCATTTAGGAGAGAAGATTCCTAGTTAATAGTTAGCTACATTTTGTATAGTTAAAACTGCCTTTCCCGAACCAAGTGTTATAAGGACTCGCCTCATCAACCATGTGGTGGCTCAGGACATCTACAGTAACGGCGGGAGCTGTAATCGTGTCCTCTGCTGTTCCGACATGAGGTTTTTATTTATGCACACTGATGTTTTCCTCAGGTCAGTATTAATTGGTGTGACCTATATAGAAGAAACAGCAGAGCGTGAGGGTTTTTACTGATAGGTGACTGAACACTGTTTATATGTGTATATATCTTAGCGACATTCTAAGATTGTCTCTAGTTAGTGAACAAACCATATTTAAACTGTATCGGATAACACTCGTGCTTGTGGGAGAAGCACTGAAACAAAGCCATTTCTCACTTAAAGGTCATTTTACTCTTGGCACATCTCAGCTATGTTAATTTATTAGCCTTATTTACCGTCTTATTCTTTTGGCATTGCTTTATAGAGAAGCAGTTATAGAGCTACGGATTCTTTTATGCAATGTTTGCTTTTTATTTTGTTAATTTGTTTTTCTTTTCTACCCATGGCCTTTATAAAGATTATGCACAAGAAAAAACCCTTTTTTTATGTTCAGTAATGAGTAATGGCGTAAATCGGTTTATTCCAAACCAGACTAATAAGGACCTGCTTGCTACATTATAAAGACTGTATGAATTCTTCCTACCTAACAATCATGTAGAGGCGATGTCATGTTTGTTCTAATGTGTCAGCTCTTATGCATATGTAACTTTCATTGCAGTTTCCCTGTTCAGAATCATGGGATTGTTGCACTTGTGGGTTTTCAGACATTTACAATAAATAATGGTGTGAATAAATCTGTCTTGTATTTGCTTTTTGAGACATCTCTTCGAATTTTGTGTCATTGGGATTGCATGTTGTTTTTTTTTTTTTGCTTTTGTTTTGTTTGTTTTTTCCCTCCATTTTTTGCTGTCTTTTCGATAACGGAAAAACCTGTTAAACATGTAAAAATGTGATTAAATTGAGAACTTCAAAGCAAATGAACAAAAACCTCCCCCTATTTTGCCAATTTACTGAAGACAGTGTCTCTTTATTATACAAAGTTCAGAAGTGAGGATGTAATGGTTTCAGGGGGAAGTCATGAAGTTGATGTGATGTGGGAACAGTTACAGCAAACAAAGAGCCATGAGCATGTCCACCAGAGGAATGCCAGCTCCGCTCTGCCAGGGCTTTCTGAAGAAAAGGAAAGACAAAATGGTATGACTATAATATACATATATAACTAGTATTTCATGTCTGTTATGTGCAGGAACTATTTGAATAAAAATAGTTAATTTAAAGTCCTGTTGCAGAATGCTAAATATTCTCTGTATATATTTTTTACATAATTTATGCAATTTTTACGTAATGTATACACCTAAGGGAATATCTTTGCTCAGTGGTTGAATGTGTTTTTCTCAGAGGCTTCGGTGGGTGACTTACTGGTTCAGACTTTACAATACAACTCTCTTTTTTTACACTAAAAAACATGGGAGTGCTGTAAGTATTCAAAGTGTTTCATTTAATAATTTGTATGATGAGGACCCTTGCTGTGAATTAAAAAATATTTACTGACATTTTGTGAAAAGCTCTTGTTGGCATGGCTATTAATCTGTTGTTTCTCTCAAACTATAACAGTTAGACCTCAGGGGGCAGTATTACATCTATGAGGTAAAGTTGGTTTGTAATATTAACCGAGTCTTATTGTGTGGATGCTGGTAAACTGATTATTAGAAGGTCCAATATTGTCATGCTGGCTACATGCTCTTCACGTGGTTTAACAGGTTCAGTCTGTGCGGGAGGTCAGCAGATCAGAAAACAATCGTTTTCTATTTGAGATCACAATGAAAAATGGGAAGAAGAAAATGCTGGTAAGGTTTTGGGGGTTTTTTTGACAAGAGAGTGTCTGTAATCTGTGTTTGAGGATGTGGTCTACAGAAAAACACCTGTGAACAATGTTATTTTGTTGAGAGTAAGGAAGGACTGTCATAATAGTTTCAAAAAGGAACATGGATTGCACTTACTGTTAAAAAAACACACTTCTGTCCATGAACACTTGAACTGTGTGCTAAAAGGCAGCCGATACAGCTGATGTGAGGCAGGAGTGGATGGACCAGCTGTGGAAAGCCATGCTGCTCAATGGCCCTGACAGATCTGCATCTATCACCAATGGGTACCATTGCTCTTTAAGACACTTCACGACAGTAGTTGTTTTTGTATGAGATTTATAATGCTCTGAATGTGTTTTGTGTGTTATTGAGATTAGGGAGCTGGTGCCAGATAACAACCCTGAAGTTCAATCTAGCCAGTGTGAAGAATCAAATACTGAGACCAGCAGCACCTCAGTGGACAGCAGATGTCTCTCCATTGATCAAGAGTCCTTCCAGTCCTTCGCTGGTATGTTCTGCATTCGACTTCCTTCTGTTCCATATCCCAATGACTTTTAAAGTCCATGTGAACCGGATGTTTGCAGTGTTACTACCCAATTACATACTTCGAAGAGAAACAGAATATCGAGGAAAATAGAGAGTGTGGCGTGTTCCCTTTCATAGGTTAATTTCAATGCTGCGATGATGATCGCCTTGGGAACACCTCCGGTGTGACGAATGTCTAAAACATCACGCTTGGGCCTTTGTCACGCTCAAGTTCTCTAACTGTAAGGACTGTGATAGCCTGTGGCTTAAAGTACTGCGCTAGTGGACTTCTCCAAAATGGGCCTCGCATCTAACCCCCATCTCTCTTGCTGTGGTTGGCGAGCCGCCACATGCGAGTGTGAGCACATGGAGAGTGGGGTAACGGGAGTATTCTCTCTCCTGGCCATGTGCACAAACTTAAAATGAGTTACATGGAGCCATTTGAGTCCCGTAATGTGGTTTCCTTCAATTGTGAGCTGTATGATGTGGATGTGCTATCCACGCCAGCTTCTGATTCAGAAGACCTTTTAGCTGAATCATGCAGATCTCTCCCTCCAAGCAGAAAGGAGGAACGCAATTCCCCATCTTTCAGCACGTTGTTAGACTGGTGACGTTTCAGCAAGTTGTTAGACCGAGACCAGAGAGCTGGCACAAAACCAGGCCCAATCTAAATTGGTCGTACTCCTTCCCAAATCCTTCTTTAAAGACCTCCACCAGGAAGTTTCGAGGTCTTGGAAGAAGCCCTTTTCAGTGTGTATCACAAATGCTGCGCCATTTCAACACTCTCTAAAATAGCAGATTACAGTTATGCCAGCGATGCCAACCTTTGGCTCACTCTCACAGACATTGAGGGCAAAACTTTTCTCCTAAACTCTCATTTCTAAAGATGTTAGTTAGGGGATTCAGTCACTGCCATGGTGCAAAAGTTAAGAGCAGCAAAACAAAATCTGCAGATTTTCACCTGCTCATCCTGCGTAGGCACTCATAAGGTGTCCCATAAGGACTGGGGTCCCAGGTATCGCCAATGCAAGCAGATAGACTGGATTCTGAACTACCTGGACGACCCCTGCCACTCCTCCATGTGCATGTAGTACAGTGGGCCTTCACCTTTTGGTTTCTCGTTTTATGCAGGGTTCAGTGTCCTGGAAGGCTTGATGGGCCATTCTATTGAGCCGCTAGAGTCCATTTCAGAAAAATGTTTGATAGTTCTTTGGGTGGCTTTATCCCCCCTTAAAAGAGTAGTGGACCTGCAGGCTCTTTGTGCTCAAGGGCTGGTTAAAGTCTTACTATGACCAAGGCCTGATTATGTTTTAAGGCTTATAATCCATTTCGATTTCAAAAAGTGGTCATATAAAGGCTTTCTTCCATGCTGCTGCAGGTCTAATGAGGGCACTTAGGATCTATGTGGACCGCACAGTTCAGTGGCATGGATCTGACCAGTCGCCAAACAGTGAATGTCTCACTGAATAGTGGAAGCTGTCTCCCTGGCCTATGAGGTGCATGGTTAGACTTTAGCCTCTAGGAGTACATGCTCACTCTACAATGAGAGCTAACAAAATGTGTGAAATCAAATTTGACTATGTTTAGTTAATTTTTACAATTATTGTCCTCAGCTGCTGAAGAGATCCAAGACGGTTTGCACACAGACAATGAAATTGAGCAAAATACTGAGGAGTTTTTGCTGACGGAATATGACTACGATGTTTTGCCATCTCAAAAAGGTATAGGTAATGTTATTTTTTTTGGGACTGATTTTTTTAAATATATGTCATCATAGTTTGTTCACATGTCTGCATTTACTTTTGTGTAATACTGATTGATTGGTAAAATTATTGTATATTGCTTTTTTCTATTACAATATTAATTCATTAAGGATTGCTAAAAATTAATTACAGTTGCTGAAGAAGCCATCTATGATAGTCCCCATTCCAAATGGCCAACCAATGAGGGAGAGCATGGTAGGCCTAGGCCTCTGGCCACTCACAGTACAGATGTACCCTTTAAAAGTTTGGCACAGTGTACCATAATTGTTCTCTATTTACAGGAGTGACTGATAGCATCTATGATTTCCCAAACCCTGTGATTAGGAAACTGACTGAGCATAGAGTTGGTAAGATATGAGTTTGGAGGTCACATAAAATAAAATAACTAGGTCAGCTTAAAATCTTTACTATATGTTCTTGAAAAGTTAATCTACCCAACAAACCAGTGAATTTGTGATCACATTTTTTGCAGAATCTCTCAGCAGCAGTGAGAGGCCTGAGAGTGGTGGTCTTCTGAGTGACATGATTGCCTGTTTGGACAGTGAATCTGCTGCCTGGGTCAAACCTGCTCCTTTGTGAACCCTAGGGGTCACAGTGAGCGAGACTGAGATGACAATACGTTTTTGTTGTTGTAGTACATTTTACATTTCTTCATTATAAATCCATTTTTCTTCCAGAACGTGAATGCTCTTTAAGATCAGTGATAAAATGTTTATTGTGGATTTTTGTTCTTATAATTATTTGTCTTAATTCTAAATAATATATTTTAATAAAGCTACTTAACTGTTTTAATACAATGCATAAAACTTTAAGGCAAATGAAAAAAAAATTCAGTTACTTAATCAATGGATAATTGCTAATTTTATTGTTTAACAGGACTGTATAGTAATTATTGTTTAAAAATAAAAATTTCCAATGTAACCCGGCACAAATTTCCCAAAAAGGAAAATAACATACATAAACTGCCTGATTGACACAAAAAAGGTAAATAAAGAATAAATAATGTGTTTTGTAAGGGGCAACGGGACTGTGAGGAATCAAGATCACTCCAAACTAATTTAGGGTCATATTGATGACAATTAAATTATATTTACTATTAAATATATTAATAAAATAAATAATAAATATATTATACTATTAAGCTATTTTTTAATAAATCTAAAATAGTCAATCGTCTTATTTTTTTAATAAATCATTTCTAAAGTTAACAAATGAAAGTGAAATAAAGGTATTATTATTTTATTATTTTTAAAGAATGAGAAACCAAAAATGACAATATTAATATTTTTTCATTTGTTTGCTTTATTTTCTGTTACGAGGTAACATACATGCACATATACAAACACATACATGGTTCAAGTTAAAATAAGTGTTACTGTTCACGTGTTTAATTGCTTCACCTCTTAACTCCCGCCCCTATTTGGTTTATAGTTTACATTTGTGTGAGACATATCCACCTGCAGCTGTAGAATAGTCTGTGTTCTGTCATTTGCAGGTTTGTAAGTGCGTTGTTTTCACATTTTTTGTAAACTTGCCTAATATTTTTAGAGAATCATTGTGAATGTCAATATTGTAATTTTAGGTCTTTTACAATTATTATTTTTTTTACATATATAACTGATAAATATTATGTTCTGTTATGGCCAGAATATGAGAACAATAGGAAATGTTTGTTACCATTTTCTGCTCTACACGTTAGTAATATCTTATTGTAACATACACAGAAAGCAAGATCTAAAAGTCAAATTTGACTGTAAAAATTCTACACGATTGATCAACATTGTTGTTTTCTAATAATATTTTGTTTCTGCTCAAGTACATACCTTCAGCTAACAGAAAACTGTACTTTGCTATAGACATAGCCTTCATAATGCTGTTTAAAGCAGACAATATATTAGGTTTGTCCCCTTTGTTGTGATTATATTTAACCTTTTACATTCAAGGTAGGGCTGGGGCGATATGGCCAAAAAATGATCTCGATATTTTTTTTTTCCTTCATATCCGTCGATATTGATAATTATCACAATACTTTTTTTTTTTTAGTTATTTCAAGTTCAAAGACAGATCTTCGCAAATTTATGTTCATTATAAAAATCAGTAATATGTGTAAACATCTTTACAGATTTTTTTAAAACTGCTAGTCTTCCACAGTATCATACATTTAGTCGTAGATCAAATATAGCACCTCAATACATTTATTATAAACGCATTAAACGCTAAAGGTTAATCACAAATATACTGCAATTATATTCTATCTACATTAATAATATAATAAAATTAGACGCGAATGCCCACATTACTGACTGAACACCACGGTGCAGTTATTGTTTCTATAGCAGATGTACGGTAAATTGATTTGTAGATTAAAAAGTCCCGACTATCGTTGCGGACAGTTTCTCCTGTCAGCGCTTCAAATGAACAGGTTTCGTACCGCAGCAATCACGTCAGCTCCAGTAGCCAGTAGCTATTAAAACTCACTTTATAGACATTAGAACTGTCCTTTACAAGAATACAAGACGGCTGTTATTACCATATTTCTTTAAGCCTTAAGGTGTCTGTAAAGCATGAAGAAGTTTAAATGTGTTTAAGTAAAACTAAAACAGTTATATCTACAACCCACGATGTACAATAAAACAAACGGTATCGTTAGTAATAAACACCGAATGCTGTCGTTCAAAAGGACGCACGTGACGCAGTTTTTTTTTTTTTTTTTTTTTTTGGCCAAATGGCATTCCATTTCGAACCTGCCAATATGACGTCACAATTAGCGAGCAGTGGCATATATAAGCAAGAAAATCGCTTTCTCACTTTGTTGGTTGATGTTTCGGAGTATTTGATAGCGACTGTTAGCGACTTGCAAACGGTTTTTATCATGGGATTGCTTTCAAGAATTAAAAAAGTAACCGGGTTGGAGCGTGGACACGAGCCCAAACCCAAAGACTCCCCCGTCGTGAAGGAGAACCGTGAACCGGCGTCTGCTGGTGCTCTTGAGACCGATGGAGGGAGAAAAAAGAAGAGCTTCTGGAAGTGGGCTGCTCCTCGCTTTTCTTTCCTTAGAAAGGGAACGTACGATGTGGCCAAAGCCGTGGAGAAATATGGGATAGAGGCAGAAACACCCTGGACAGATAGAGATGGTACAACCACATCAAATGTTGATAAATCACTAAATCTGCCGTTACAGGAAGCTAAAAAAGGAAAAATAAATAAAAACACTGATAACATTATCGCACCAAACATTTTAGAGCAACAGTAGAATTTTTTAAAGTTTCCTTTTATAGGACATCAATTCAAAACTGCGTCTAAATCTGTTAATAGACTGGAGTGTACACGTGCAATATGTACACCCGAAGACACCCCCACCAGGTCTGATGAGGTGCCTGTGGGTGCTGTACAGGAGAGGAAGTCCCCTCACTTCTGAGGTCCAGCTCGTGCAGGACATCCTGGAGAAGGGTAAGAACAAGAAATCTGTGAGAATTAGAAAAAATGTTATTATAATATATATATATATATATATATATATATATATATATATATATATATATATATATATACACTGTACAGTATAATATAAAATTGCATTTCATACTAACCCCAAATGTTTGTCTGTTAATAGGCCATATTCGCAACAAATATAAAATCGGCCAGAAGCTGGGTGAAGGAGGATGTGGCAGTGTTTACGGAGGGATTCGCTGCATGGATGGACTTGAGGTATACATTTTCTTCACTTAAAAACAACACATCTGTTCAGGATTTATGACTGGAGTGATATCAGCTATCTGCATGTGCTAATTGTTCATCTTAATTTGTTTTGTTGATTAGGTGGCTGTGAAATGTTCAAAAAGTTTCCAGACATGTCATCCATCCGAGTGGTGAGTAGACTGCGTTCCCTGTCTTAGTATTGTCTCTTAGTCACTGTTTTCAGTTTATTCGCGTTAACCAAAGACAAACTGTTTTGATTTGTGAAGTCTTAAGGAAACCACTTCCATCTAAGCATCATGTTTTCTTTCTTTTAGCCTGGTCAACCCAAACGTGTCCCCATGGAGGTTGGCCTGATGCTCATGGCCATTGATGGCCCCAGCTTTCCCCAGATAATTGAGCTGCTTGACTGGGAGGACGACAAAGACCACTATGTAATGGTCATGGAGCGCCCGTGCCTTGCGTGGACTTGTTCACTTTTCTCCATGACTATGGAGGAAGCCTTGATGAGGGACGGCACGAAAGATCATGCGGCAGGTCATTAATGCGGCTAAAACTTGCTGCGAGCGTGGCGTCTTCCATCGGGACATAAAGCTGGAGAACGTCCTGGTGAACCAGGACACCTTAGAGGTCAAATTAATTGACTTTGGGTGCGGTGCGCTCATGAAGAAATCTGCCTTCAAAGTCTTCTATGGTATGTGTAATGAAGTATTTTATTAATAGTCTCACAGAAACACATCTTACGTGCGTGCACTCAACATGCTGAGACAATTTATTAAACATCAGACATCCTTCCTGCAGGCACACAAGAGTACTGTCCACCCGAGGTCAGCATGAAGGGCAGGTACCACGCAAAACCCACTACAGTGTGGACACTGGGGTTCATCCTGTATGAAATGCTGTGTGGGGAATGCCCTTCATCACACGACACCGTCACATGATCGCTGTGGACCTCTGGAGCAGACCTGGCTTGTCAAAAGGTGAGATCTTCATCAAACGACAACCAACTCTGTGTCATACAAAAAGAGAGCAGGTGTAAAGTAAAAGATATATGGTCAAATGTCTTTTTGCAGAATGCTGCCAGATGATTTCGGATTGTCTGCAGCCTGATCCACAGAAGAGACTCAGACTGGATAAGATGCATCTCCATGAATGGTTTAAGGTACGGAGTCTAAGACTAGCTAAGCGTTTTCTTGGTTTAGCTTGATCGTCAGTCGTCATTAACTTTAAAGTCAGATTTTCTCTAAATGTGATGTATTTAGACAAATAATGCTGATTTATGTTATGTTTCAGGTCACGGAGTAACCTCAAAAAAGAACACAAAGAGCCTCAAAAAAAAAAAAACCTCCTCTCACAGCCGTCGTGTTGTTTTGAGTCTTTAGTCAGCTTTGTGTCTGGTGGTGGTCTGTCAAGAGTGGTCTTTCCATCGGTCTACTTAGCAGCAATATCTGTGTCTGGTAGTATCATCTGCTTGGGGATCTGTAAATACATTCATTGTATGTTCATAGTATTGATTATAAGGAATTGTGTAAGAAAATATGTAAAAAAATTCAGTCAGTAAGAAAAAAATGTAAATATATAATAAAATGTTATGTTTACATTGTGCTGTTCCCTTGTAACGTTTTCTATTCCCTACAGTATATTTTAAATTCCCTACAGGCCTTTAGGCTTCTGTTAAAGTCCTTTAAAGTAATGTCTAAATCAGTGTCAAGTACCGTTCTTTAAGTGTCACCCCCAACATTTCAGCCTGAATCTAAACAATTAACTGAATACTTGTTTGTTCAAACAAACAAGACAATTAAATGTCATTTACAAATATTAGCCTATATCAGATAGGGTTAAACTCGAACTAATTGTGTTTTATCATTTAACTTGCAAACTCTAAAATTATACATTATTGTATAAACTATCTAGGAGTTACAGAAAGTAAAGCCCACAATGTTTCTATTGCTGTCATTGATTTTGGATGAGCAGTTCAAAGACTGGTCATTTCAGCTGGAGAGTCTACTGTCTACTCACTATTCTTCAATGTCTGGTGTCTCTTCAGCAAGGTTATAGAGTGTAAATGAGCCTCTCAGCAGATGATTCCAACTAGATTCCATCGCAATTTCAAGACATAATTGCTACTGCTTTTAACTAAACGTGTCTTATTTGTAGACCAATCAGGATGTTGTAATTCACAGGTCATGCCTCCTGATGCTAAATGAAAGTTGGTTGTGAAGTTGACAAAAGCATCATCTTCAGTGGTGGACCCTTCAGATTTGTTTAAATAACTAAATAACTTTCAGATTTAAATTTAAATTTATTTCTGAACCTTTCAGATTCTTTTAAATATCTTTATAATCTTTAATAATGTTAAATATAGGCCTATTTCATGTTTTAAGTATCAAGATCAAAGTCACCACGTATTTCATTTATTTTATAGTAAAACAATAAATAATAACACAACAACAACAACAACAAGACAACCATGAAGGATAAGTTATAATCATATTAAATCAAAATCTATTAAAAAACAATATCAAAATTCATATATGCACTACAGTGGTGGACAGAAGTGACATTTATTTATATTTACAGACTATTCAGGTATATTTACGGTTTAATTAGGCTCAGATGTGACGTGAAATCATTTCAATTTAGATTGTTTACCTAATATTTAATTATTATTAGGCTACTATTATTAGGTTATGAATGAAATATTACAAAATGAAACTAACGGCCAGTGGGTGGCGGCAAGTCACTGTTTGTCACTGAATCATTCGTTCAAACGGTTCAAACAACTGATTCGTTCAGGAACGAAGCAAGCGACTGTTCAAAAAGATTCGTTCAAAAGCATGTTTATTCATAAAGCTGCTCAGTGCTGTCGAAACTCTTTGGACCATCCTTTTCTTCAAATGTAAGTCGCTTAATATCCACGTATAGATTATTAACCCGCTTTATAAAATCAATATGACGTTTAATATTAAAACTCACTTTATAGACATTAGAACTGTCCTTTACAAGAATACAAGACGGCTGTTATTACCATATTTCTTTAAGCCTTAAGGTGTCTGTAAAGCATGAAGAAGTTTAAATGTGTTTAAGTAAAACCAAAACAGTTATATCTACAACCCACGATGTACAATAAAACAAACGGTATCGTTAGTAATAAACACCGAATGCTGTCGTTCAAAAGGACGCACGTGACGCAGTTTTTTTTTTTTTTTTTGGCCAAATGGCATTCCATTTCGAACCTGCCAATATGACGTCACAATTAGCGAGCAGTGGCATATATAAGCAGCAAAAATCGCTTTCTCACTTTGTTGGTTGATGTTTCGGAGTATTTGATAGCGACTGTTAGCGACTTGCAAACGGTTTTTATCATGGGATTGCTTTCAAGAATTAAAAAAGTAACCGGGTTGGAGCGTGGACACGAGCCCAAACCCAAAGACTCCCCCGTCGTGAAGGAGAACCGTGAACCGGCGTCTGCTGGTGCTCTTGAGACCGATGGAGGGAGAAAAAAGAAGAGCTTCTGGAAGTGGGCTGCTCCTCGCTTTTCTTTCCTTAGAAAGGGAACGTACGATGTGGCCAAAGCCGTGGAGAAATATGGGATAGAGGCAGAAACACCCTGGACAGATAGAGATGGTACAACCACATCAAATGTTGATAAATCACTAAATCTGCCGTTACAGGAAGCTAAAAAAGGAAAAATAAATAAAAACACTGATAACATTATCGCACCAAACATTTTAGAGCAACAGTAGAATTTTTTTAAAGTTTCCTTTTTATAGGACATCAATTCAAAACTGCGTCTAAATCTGTTAATAGACTGGAGTGTACACGTGCAATATGTACACCCCGAAGACACCCCCACCAGGTCTGATGAGGTGCCTGTGGGTGCTGTACAGGGAGAGGAAGTCCCCCTCACTTCTGAGGTCCAGCTCGTGCAGGACATCCTGGAGAAGGGTAAGAACAAGAAATCTGTGAGAATTAGAAAATGTTATTATAAAGCATTATATATATATATATATATATATATATATATATATAGTATATATATAATATATATTATTTCATACTAACCCCAAATGTTTGTCTGTTAATAGGCCATATTGGCAACAAATATAAAATCGGCCAGAAGCTGGGTGAAGGAGGATGTGGCAGTGTTTACGGAGGGATTCGCTGCATGGATGGACTTGAGGTATACATTTTTTCTTCACTTAAAAACAACACATCTGTTCAGGATTTATGACTGGAGTGATATCAGCTATCTGCATGTGCTAATTGTTCATCTTAATTTGTTTTGTTGATTAGGTGGCTGTGAAATGTTCAAAAAGTTTCCAGACATGTCATCCATCCGAGTGGTGAGTAGACTGCGTTCTCCTGTCTTAGTATTGTCTCTTAGTCACTGTTTTCAGTTTATTCGCGTTAACCAAAGACAAACTGTTTTGATTTGTGAAGTCTTAAGGAAACCACTTCCATCTAAGCATCATGTTTTCTTTCTTTTAGCCTGGTCAACCCAAACGTGTCCCCATGGAGGTTGGCCTGATGCTCATGGCCATTGATGGCCCCAGCTTTCCCCAGATAATTGAGCTGCTTGACTGGGAGGACGACAAAGACCACTATGTAATGGTCATGGAGCGCCCGTGCCTTGCGTGGACTTGTTCACTTTTCTCCATGACTATGGAGGAAGCCTTGATGAGGGACGGCACGAAAGATCATGCGGCAGGTCATTAATGCGGCTAAAACTTGCTGCGCAGCGTGGCGTCTTCCATCGGGACATAAAGCTGGAGAACGTCCTGGTGAACCAGGACACCTTAGAGGTCAAATTAATTGACTTTGGGTGCGGTGCGCTCATGAAGAAATCTGCCTTCAAAGTCTTCTATGGTATGTGTAATGAAGTATTTTATTAATAGTCTCACAGAAACACATCTTACGTGCGTGCACTCAACATGCTGAGACAATTTATTAAACATCAGACATCCTTCCTGCAGGCACACAAGAGTACTGTCCACCCGAGGTCAGCATGAAGGGCAGGTACCACGCAAAACCCACTACAGTGTGGACACTGGGGTTCATCCTGTATGAAATGCTGTGTGGGGAATGCCCTTCATCACACGACCGTCACATGATCGCTGTGGACCTCTGGAGCAGACCTGGCTTGTCAAAAGGTGAGATCTTCATCAAACGACAACCAACTCTGTGTCATACAAAAAGAGAGCAGGTGTAAAGTAAAAGATATATGGTCAAATGTCTTTTTGCAGAATGCTGCCAGATGATTTCGGATTGTCTGCAGCCTGATCCACAGAAGAGACTCAGACTGGATAAGATGCATCTCCATGAATGGTTTAAGGTACGGAGTCTAAGACTAGCTAAGCGTTTTCTTGGTTTAGCTTGATCGTCAGTCGTCATTAACTTTAAAGTCAGATTTTCTCTAAATGTGATGTATTTAGACAAATAATGCTGATTTATGTTATGTTTCAGGTCACGGAGTAACCTCAAAAAAAGAACACAAAGAGCCTCAAAAAAATAAAAAAAACCTCCTCTCACAGCCGTCGTGTTGTTTTGAGTCTTTAGTCAGCTTTGTGTCTGGTGGTGGTCTGTCAAGAGTGGTCTTTCCATCGGTCTACTTAGCAGCAATATCTGTGTCTGGTAGTATCATCTGCTTGGGGATCTGTAAATACATTCATTGTATGTTCATAGTATTGATTATAAGGAATTGTGTAAGAAAATATGTAAAAAAAAATTCAGTAAGAAAAAATGTAAATATATAATAAAATGTTATGTTTACATTGTGCTGTTCCTTGTAACGTTTTCTATTCCCCTACAGTATATTTTAAATTCCCTACAGGCCTTTAGGCTTCTGTTAAAGTCCTTTAAAGTAATGTCTAAATCAGTGTCAAGTACCGTTCTTTAAGTGTCACACCCCAACATTTCAGCCTGAATCTAAACAATTAACTGAATACTTGTTTGTTCAAACAAACAAGACAATTAAATGTCATTTACAAATATTAGCCTATATCAGATAGGGTTAAACTCGAACTAATTGTGTTTTATCATTTAACTTGCAAACTCTAAAATTATACATTATTGTATAAACTATCTAGGAGTTACAGAAAGTAAAGCCCACAATGTTTCTATTGCTGTCATTGATTTTGGATGAGCAGTTCAAAGACTGGTCATTTCAGCTGGAGAGTCTACTGTCTACTCACTATTCTTCAATGTCTGGTGTCTCTTCAGCAAGGTTATAGAGTGTAAATGAGCCTCTCAGCAGATGATTCCAACTAGATTCCATCGCAATTTCAAGACATAATTGCTACTGCTTTTAACTAAACGTGTCTTATTTGTAGACCAATCAGGATGTTGTAATTCACAGGTCATGCCTCCTGATGCTAAATGAAAGTTGGTTGTGAAGTTGACAAAAGCATCATCTTCAGTGGTGGACCCTTCAGATTTGTTTAAATAACTAAATAACTTTCAGATTTAAATTTAAATTTATTTCTGAACCTTTCAGATTCTTTTAAATATCTTTATAATCTTTAATAATGTTAAATATAGGCCTATTTCATGTTTTAAGTATCAAGATCAAAGTCACCACGTATTTCATTTATTTTATAGTAAAACAATAAATAATAACAAACAACAACAACAACAACAACAACAAGACAACCATGAAGGATAAGTTATAATCATATTAAATCAAAATCTATTAAAAACAATATCAAAATTCATATATGCACTACAGTGGTGGACAGAAGTGACATTTATTTATATTTACAGACTATTCAGGTATATTTACGGTTTAATTAGGCTCAGATGTGACGTGAAATCATTTCAATTTAGATTGTTTACCTAATATTTAATTATTATTAGGCTACTATTATTAGGTTATGAATGAAATATTACAAAATGAAACTAACGGCCAGTGGGTGGCGGCAAGTCACTGTTTGTCACTGAATCATTCGTTCAAACGGTTCAAACAACTGATTCGTTCAGGAACGAAGCAAGCGACTGTTCAAAAAGATTCGTTCAAAAGCATGTTTATTCATAAAGCTGCTCAGTGCTGTCGAAACTCTTTGGACCATCCTTTTCTTCAAATGTAAGTCGCTTAATATCCACGTATAGATTATTAACCCGCTTTATAAAATCAATATGACGTTTAATATTAAAACTCACTTTATAGACATTAGAACTGTCCTTTACAAGAATACAAGACGGCTGTTATTACCATATTTCTTTAAGCCTTAAGGTGTCTGTAAAGCATGAAGAAGTTTAAATGTGTTTAAGTAAAACTAAAACAGTTATATCTACAACCCACGATGTACAATAAAACAAACGGTATCGTTAGTAATAAACACCGAATGCTGTCGTTCAAAAGGACGCACGTGACGCAGTTTTTTTTTTTTTTTTTTTTTTTTGGCCAAATGGCATTCCATTTCGAACCTGCCAATATGACGTCACAATTAGCGAGCAGTGGCATATATAAGCAAGAAAATCGCTTTCTCACTTTGTTGGTTGATGTTTCGGAGTATTTGATAGCGACTGTTAGCGACTTGCAAACGGTTTTTTCATGGGATTGCTTTCAAGAATTAAAAAGTAACCGGGTTGGAGCGTGGACACGAGCCCAAACCCAAAGACTCCTCCGTCGTGAAGGAGAACCGTGAACCGGCGTCTGCTGGTGCTCTTGAGACCGATGGAGGGAGAAAAAAGAAGAGCTTCTGGAAGTGGGCTGCTCCTCGCTTTTCTTTCCTTAGAAAGGGAACGTACGATGTGGCCAAAGCCGTGGAGAAATATGGGATAGAGGCAGAAACACCCTGGACAGATAGAGATGGTACAACCACATCAAATGTTGATAAATCACTAAATCTGCCGTTACAGGAAGCTAAAAAAGGAAAAATAAATAAAAACACTGATAACATTATCGCACCAAACATTTTAGAGCAACAGTAGAATTTTTTTAAAGTTTCCTTTTTATAGGACATCAATTCAAAACTGCGTCTAAATCTGTTAATAGACTGGAGTGTACACGTGCAATATGTACACCCCGAAGACACCCCCACCAGGTCTGATGAGGTGCCTGTGGGTGCTGTACAGGGAGAGGAAGTCCCCCTCACTTCTGAGGTCCAGCTCGTGCAGGACATCCTGGAGAAGGGTAAGAACAAGAAATCTGTGAGAATTAGAAAATGTTATTATAAAGCATTATATATATATATATATATATATATATATATACACTGTACAGTATAATATAAAATTGCATTTCATACTAACCCCAAATGTTTGTCTGTTAATAGGCCATATTGGCAACAAATATAAAATCGGCCAGAAGCTGGGTGAAGGAGGATGTGGCAGTGTTTACGGAGGATTCGCTGCATGGATGGACTTGAGGTATACATTTTCTTCACTTAAAAACAACACATCTGTTCAGGATTTATGACTGGAGTGATATCAGCTATCTGCATGTGCTAATTGTTCATCTTAATTTGTTTTGTTGATTAGGTGGCTGTGAAATGTTCAAAAAGTTTCCAGACATGTCATCCATCCGAGTGGTGAGTAGACTGCGTGCCCTGTCTTAGTATTGTCTCTTAGTCACTGTTTTCAGTTTATTCGCGTTAACCAAAGACAAACTGTTTTGATTTGTGAAGTCTTAAGGAAACCACTTCCATCTAAGCATCATGTTTTCTTTCTTTTAGCCTGGTCAACCCAAACGTGTCCCCATGGAGGTTGGCCTGATGCTCATGGCCATTGATGGCCCCAGCTTTCCCCAGATAATTGAGCTGCTTGACTGGGAGGACGACAAAGACCACTATGTAATGGTCATGGAGCGCCCGTGCCTTGCGTGGACTTGTTCACTTTTCTCCATGACTATGGAGGAAGCCTTGATGAGGGACGGCACGAAAGATCATGCGGCAGGTCATTAATGCGGCTAAAACTTGCTGCGAGCGTGGCGTCTTCCATCGGGACATAAAGCTGGAGAACGTCCTGGTGAACCAGGACACCTTAGAGGTCAAATTAATTGACTTTGGGTGCGGTGCGCTCATGAAGAAATCTGCCTTCAAAGTCTTCTATGGTATGTGTAATGAAGTATTTTATTAATAGTCTCACAGAAACACATCTTACGTGCGTGCACTCAACATGCTGAGACAATTTATTAAACATCAGACATCCTTCCTGCAGGCACACAAGAGTACTGTCCACCCGAGGTCAGCATGAAGGGCAGGTACCACGCAAAACCCACTACAGTGTGGACACTGGGGTTCATCCTGTATGAAATGCTGTGTGGGAATGCCCTTCATCACACGACCGTCACATGATCGCTGTGGACCTCTGGAGCAGACCTGGCTTGTCAAAAGGTGAGATCTTCATCAAACGACAACCAACTCTGTGTCATACAAAAAGAGAGCAGGTGTAAAGTAAAAGATATATGGTCAAATGTCTTTTTGCAGAATGCTGCCAGATGATTTCGGATTGTCTGCAGCCTGATCCACAGAAGAGACTCAGACTGGATAAGATGCATCTCCATGAATGGTTTAAGGTACGGAGTCTAAGACTAGCTAAGCGTTTTCTTGGTTTAGCTTGATCGTCAGTCGTCATTAACTTTAAAGTCAGATTTTCTCTAAATGTGATGTATTTAGACAAATAATGCTGATTTATGTTATGTTTCAGGTCACGGAGTAACCTCAAAAAAGAACACAAAGAGCCTCAAAAATAAAAAAACCTCCTCTCACAGCCGTCGTGTTGTTTTGAGTCTTTAGTCAGCTTTGTGTCTGGTGGTGGTCTGTCAAGAGTGGTCTTTCCATCGGTCTACTTAGCAGCAATATCTGTGTCTGGTAGTATCATCTGCTTGGGGATCTGTAAATACATTCATTGTATGTTCATAGTATTGATTATAAGGAATTGTGTAAGAAAATATGTAAAAAAAAAAAATTCAGTAAGAAAAAAATGTAAATATATAATAAAATGTTATGTTTACATTGTGCTGTTCCCTTGTAACGTTTTCTATTCCCCTACAGTATATTTTAAATTCCCCTACAGGCCTTTAGGCTTCTGTTAAAGTCCTTTAAAGTAATGTCTAAATCAGTGTCAAGTACCGTTCTTTAAGTGTCACCCCCAACATTTCAGCCTGAATCTAAACAATTAACTGAATACTTGTTTGTTCAAACAAACAAGACAATTAAATGTCATTTACAAATATTAGCCTATATCAGATAGGGTTAAACTCGAACTAATTGTGTTTTATCATTTAACTTGCAAACTCTAAAATTATACATTATTGTATAAACTATCTAGGAGTTACAGAAAGTAAAGCCCACAATGTTTCTATTGCTGTCATTGATTTTGGATGAGCAGTTCAAAGACTGGTCATTTCAGCTGGAGAGTCTACTGTCTACTCACTATTCTTCAATGTCTGGTGTCTCTTCAGCAAGGTTATAGAGTGTAAATGAGCCTCTCAGCAGATGATTCCAACTAGATTCCATCGCAATTTCAAGACATAATTGCTACTGCTTTTAACTAAACGTGTCTTATTTGTAGACCAATCAGGATGTTGTAATTCACAGGTCATGCCTCCTGATGCTAAATGAAAGTTGGTTGTGAAGTTGACAAAAGCATCATCTTCAGTGGTGGACCCTTCAGATTTGTTTAAATAACTAAATAACTTTCAGATTTAAATTTAAATTTATTTCTGAACCTTTCAGATTCTTTTAAATATCTTTATAATCTTTAATAATGTTAAATATAGGCCTATTTCATGTTTTAAGTATCAAGATCAAAGTCACCACGTATTTCATTTATTTTATAGTAAAACAATAAATAATAACAACGACAACAACAACAACAACAACAAGACAACCATGAAGGATAAGTTATAATCATATTAAATCAAAATCTATTAAAAACAATATCAAAATTCATATATGCACTACAGTGGTGGACAGAAGTGACATTTATTTATATTTACAGACTATTCAGGTATATTTACGGTTTAATTAGGCTCAGATGTGACGTGAAATCATTTCAATTTAGATTGTTTACCTAATATTTAATTATTATTAGGCTACTATTATTAGGTTATGAATGAAATATTACAAAATGAAACTAACGGCCAGTGGGTGGCGGCAAGTCACTGTTTGTCACTGAATCATTCGTTCAAACGGTTCAAACAACTGATTCGTTCAGGAACGAAGCAAGCGACTGTTCAAAAGATTCGTTCAAAAGCATGTTTATTCATAAAGCTGCTCAGTGCTGTCGAAACTCTTTGGACCATCCTTTTCTTCAAATGTAAGTCGCTTAATATCCACGTATAGATTATTAACCCGCTTTATAAAATCAATATGACGTTTAATATTAAAACTCACTTTATAGACATTAGAACTGTCCTTTACAAGAATACAAGACGGCTGTTATTACCATATTTCTTTAAGCCTTAAGGTGTCTGTAAAGCATGAAGAAGTTTAAATGTGTTTAAGTAAAACTAAAACAGTTATATCTACAACCCACGATGTACAATAAAACAAACGGTATCGTTAGTAATAAACACCGAATGCTGTCGTTCAAAAGGACGCACGTGACGCAGTTTTTTTTTTTTTTTTTTTTTTTTTGGCCAAATGGCATTCCATTTCGAACCTGCCAATATGACGTCACAATTAGCGAGCAGTGGCATATATAAGCAAGAAAATCGCTTTCTCACTTTGTTGGTTGATGTTTCGGAGTATTTGATAGCGACTGTTAGCGACTTGCAAACGGTTTTTATCATGGGATTGCTTTCAAGAATTAAAAAAGTAACCGGGTTGGAGCGTGGACACGAGCCCAAACCCAAAGACTCCCCCGTCGTGAAGGAGAACCGTGAACCGGCGTCTGCTGGTGCTCTTGAGACCGATGGAGGGAGAAAAAAGAAGAGCTTCTGGAAGTGGGCTGCTCCTCGCTTTTCTTTCCTTAGAAAGGAACGTACGATGTGGCCAAAGCCGTGGAGAAATATGGGATAGAGGCAGAAACACCCTGGACAGATAGAGATGGTACAACCACATCAAATGTTGATAAATCACTAAATCTGCCGTTACAGGAAGCTAAAAAAGGAAAAATAAATAAAAACACTGATAACATTATCGCACCAAACATTTTAGAGCAACAGTAGAATTTTTTTAAAGTTTCCTTTTTATAGGACATCAATTCAAAACTGCGTCTAAATCTGTTAATAGACTGGAGTGTACACGTGCAATATGTACACCCCGAAGACACCCCCACCAGGTCTGATGAGGTGCCTGTGGGTGCTGTACAGGAGAGGAAGTCCCCTCACTTCTGAGGTCCAGCTCGTGCAGGACATCCTGGAGAAGGGTAAGAACAAGAAATCTGTGAGAATTAGAAAATGTTATTATTATATATATAATATATATATATATATATATATATATATATATATATATACACTGTACAGTATAATATAAAATTGCATTTCATACTAACCCCAAATGTTTGTCTGTTAATAGGCCATATTGGCAACAAATATAAAATCGGCCAGAAGCTGGGTGAAGGAGGATGTGGCAGTGTTTACGGAGGGATTCGCTGCATGGATGGACTTGAGGTATACATTTTCTTCACTTAAAAACAACACATCTGTTCAGGATTTATGACTGGAGTGATATCAGCTATCTGCATGTGCTAATTGTTCATCTTAATTTGTTTTGTTGATTAGGTGGCTGTGAAATGTTCAAAAAAGTTTCCAGACATGTCATCCATCCGAGTGGTGAGTAGACTGCGTTCCCTGTCTTAGTATTGTCTCTTAGTCACTGTTTTCAGTTTATTCGCGTTAACCAAAGACAAACTGTTTTGATTTGTGAAGTCTTAAGGAAACCACTTCCATCTAAGCATCATGTTTTCTTTCTTTTAGCCTGGTCAACCCAAACGTGTCCCCATGGAGGTTGGCCTGATGCTCATGGCCATTGATGGCCCCAGCTTTCCCCAGATAATTGAGCTGCTTGACTGGGAGGACGACAAAGACCACTATGTAATGGTCATGGAGCGCCCCGTGCCTTGCGTGGACTTGTTCACTTTTCTCCATGACTATGGAGGAAGCCTTGATGAGGGGACGGCACGAAAGATCATGCGGCAGGTCATTAATGCGGCTAAAACTTGCTGCGAGCGTGGCGTCTTCCATCGGGACATAAAGCTGGAGAACGTCCTGGTGAACCAGGACACCTTAGAGGTCAAATTAATTGACTTTTGGGTGCGGTGCGCTCATGAAGAAATCTGCCTTCAAAGTCTTCTATGGTATGTGTAATGAAGTATTTTATTAATAGTCTCACAGAAACACATCTTACGTGCGTGCACTCAACATGCTGAGACAATTTATTAAACATCAGACATCCTTCCTGCAGGCACACAAGAGTACTGTCCACCCGAGGTCAGCATGAAGGGCAGGTACCACGCAAAACCCACTACAGTGTGGACACTGGGGTTCATCCTGTATGAAATGCTGTGTGGGAATGCCCTTCATCACACGACCGTCACATGATCGCTGTGGACCTCTGGAGCAGACCTGGCTTGTCAAAAGGTGAGATCTTCATCAAACGACAACCAACTCTGTGTCATACAAAAAGAGAGCAGGTGTAAAGTAAAAGATATATGGTCAAATGTCTTTTTGCAGAATGCTGCCAGATGATTTCGGATTGTCTGCAGCCTGATCCACAGAAGAGACTCAGACTGGATAAGATGCATCTCCATGAATGGTTTAAGGTACGGAGTCTAAGACTAGCTAAGCGTTTTCTTGGTTTAGCTTGATCGCGTCAGTCGTCATTAACTTTAAAGTCAGATTTTCTCTAAATGTGATGTATTTAGACAAATAATGCTGATTTATGTTATGTTTCAGGTCACGGAGTAACCTCAAAAAAAGAACACAAAGAGCCTCAAAAAAATAAAAAAAACCTCCTCTCACAGCCGTCGTGTTGTTTTGAGTCTTTAGTCAGCTTTGTGTCTGGTGGTGGTCTGTCAAGAGTGGTCTTTCCATCGGTCTACTTAGCAGCAATATCTGTGTCTGGTAGTATCATCTGCTTGGGGATCTGTAAATACATTCATTGTATGTTCATAGTATTGATTATAAGGAATTGTGTAAGAAAATATGTAAAAAAAAAAAATTCAGTAAGAAAAAAATGTAAATATATAATAAAATGTTATGTTTACATTGTGCTGTTCCCTTGTAACGTTTTCTATTCCCCTACAGTATATTTTAAATTCCCTACAGGCCTTTAGGCTTCTGTTAAAGTCCTTTAAAGTAATGTCTAAATCAGTGTCAAGTACCGTTCTTTAAGTGTCACCCCAACATTTCAGCCTGAATCTAAACAATTAACTGAATACTTGTTTGTTCAAACAAACAAGACAATTAAATGTCATTTACAAATATTAGCCTATATCAGATAGGGTTAAACTCGAACTAATTGTGTTTTATCATTTAACTTGCAAACTCTAAAATTATACATTATTGTATAAACTATCTAGGAGTTACAGAAAGTAAAGCCCACAATGTTTCTATTGCTGTCATTGATTTTGGATGAGCAGTTCAAAGACTGGTCATTTCAGCTGGAGAGTCTACTGTCTACTCACTATTCTTCAATGTCTGGTGTCTCTTCAGCAAGGTTATAGAGTGTAAATGAGCCTCTCAGCAGATGATTCCAACTAGATTCCATCGCAATTTCAAGACATAATTGCTACTGCTTTTAACTAAACGTGTCTTATTTGTAGACCAATCAGGATGTTGTAATTCACAGGTCATGCCTCCTGATGCTAAATGAAAGTTGGTTGTGAAGTTGACAAAGCATCATCTTCAGTGGTGGACCCTTCAGATTTGTTTAAATAACTAAATAACTTTCAGATTTAAATTTAAATTTATTTCTGAACCTTTCAGATTCTTTTAAATATCTTTATAATCTTTAATAATGTTAAATATAGGCCTATTTCATGTTTTAAGTATCAAGATCAAAGTCACCACGTATTTCATTTATTTTATAGTAAAACAATAAATAATAACAACGACAACAACAACAACAACAACAAGACAACCATGAAGGATAAGTTATAATCATATTAAATCAAAATCTATTAAAAACAATATCAAAATTCATATATGCACTACAGTGGTGGACAGAAGTGACATTTATTTATATTTACAGACTATTCAGGTATATTTACGGTTTAATTAGGCTCAGATGTGACGTGAAATCATTTCAATTTAGATTGTTTACCTAATATTTAATTATTATTAGGCTACTATTATTAGGTTATGAATGAAATATTACAAAATGAAACTAACGGCCAGTGGGTGGCGGCAAGTCACTGTTTGTCACTGAATCATTCGTTCAAACGGTTCAAACAACTGATTCGTTCAGGAACGAAGCAAGCGACTGTTCAAAAGATTCGTTCAAAAGCATGTTTATTCATAAAGCTGCTCAGTGCTGTCGAAACTCTTTGGACCATCCTTTTCTTCAAATGTAAGTCGCTTAATATCCACGTATAGATTATTAACCCGCTTTATAAAATCAATATGACGTTTAATATTAAAACTCACTTTATAGACATTAGAACTGTCCTTTACAAGAATACAAGACGGCTGTTATTACCATATTTCTTTAAGCCTTAAGGTGTCTGTAAAGCATGAAGAAGTTTAAATGTGTTTAAGTAAAACTAAAACAGTTATATCTACAACCCACGATGTACAATAAAACAAACGGTATCGTTAGTAATAAACACCGAATGCTGTCGTTCAAAAGGACGCACGTGACGCAGTTTTTTTTTTTTTTTTTTGGCCAAATGGCATTCCATTTCGAACCTGCCAATATGACGTCACAATTAGCGAGCAGTGGCATATATAAGCAAGAAAATCGCTTTCTCACTTTGTTGGTTGATGTTTCGGAGTATTTGATAGCGACTGTTAGCGACTTGCAAACGGTTTTTATCATGGGATTGCTTTCAAGAATTAAAAAAGTAACCGGGTTGGAGCGTGGACACGAGCCCAAACCCAAAGACTCCCCCGTCGTGAAGGAGAACCGTGAACCGGCGTCTGCTGGTGCTCTTGAGACCGATGGAGGGAGAAAAAAGAAGAGCTTCTGGAAGTGGGCTGCTCCTCGCTTTTCTTTCCTTAGAAAGGGAACGTACGATGTGGCCAAAGCCGTGGAGAAATATGGGATAGAGGCAGAAACACCCTGGACAGATAGAGATGGTACAACCACATCAAATGTTGATAAATCACTAAATCTGCCGTTACAGGAAGCTAAAAAAGGAAAAATAAATAAAAACACTGATAACATTATCGCACCAAACATTTTAGAGCAACAGTAGAAATTTTTTAAAGTTTCCTTTTATAGGACATCAATTCAAAACTGCGTCTAAATCTGTTAATAGACTGGAGTGTACACGTGCAATATGTACACCCGAAGACACCCCACCAGGTCTGATGAGGTGCCTGTGGGTGCTGTACAGGAGAGGAAGTCCCCTCACTTCTGAGGTCCAGCTCGTGCAGGACATCCTGGAGAAGGGTAAGAACAAGAAATCTGTGAGAATTAGAAAATGTTATTATAAAGCATATATATATATATATATATATATATATATATATATATATATATATATATATATACACTGTACAGTATAATATAAAATTGCATTTCATACTAACCCCAAATGTTTGTCTGTTAATAGGCCATATTCGCAACAAATATAAAATCGGCCAGAAGCTGGGTGAAGGAGGATGTGGCAGTGTTTACGGAGGGATTCGCTGCATGGATGGACTTGAGGTATACATTTTCTTCACTTAAAAACAACACATCTGTTCAGGATTTATGACTGGAGTGATATCAGCTATCTGCATGTGCTAATTGTTCATCTTAATTTGTTTTGTTGATTAGGTGGCTGTGAAATGTTCAAAAAAGTTTCCAGACATGTCATCCATCCGAGTGGTGAGTAGACTGCGTTCCCTGTCTTAGTATTGTCTCTTAGTCACTGTTTTCAGTTTATTCGCGTTAACCAAAGACAAACTGTTTTGATTTGTGAAGTCTTAAGGAAACCACTTCCATCTAAGCATCATGTTTTCTTTCTTTTAGCCTGGTCAACCCAAACGTGTCCCCATGGAGGTTGGCCTGATGCTCATGGCCATTGATGGCCCCAGCTTTCCCCAGATAATTGAGCTGCTTGACTGGGAGGACGACAAAGACCACTATGTAATGGTCATGGAGCGCCCCGTGCCTTGCGTGGACTTGTTCACTTTTCTCCATGACTATGGAGGAAGCCTTGATGAGGGGACGGCACGAAAGATCATGCGGCAGGTCATTAATGCGGCTAAAACTTGCTGCGAGCGTGGCGTCTTCCATCGGGACATAAAGCTGGAGAACGTCCTGGTGAACCAGGACACCTTAGAGGTCAAATTAATTGACTTTGGGTGCGGTGCGCTCATGAAGAAATCTGCCTTCAAAGTCTTCTATGGTATGTGTAATGAAGTATTTTATTAATAGTCTCACAGAAACACATCTTACGTGCGTGCACTCAACATGCTGAGACAATTTATTAAACATCAGACATCCTTCCTGCAGGCACACAAGAGTACTGTCCACCCGAGGTCAGCATGAAGGGCAGGTACCACGCAAAACCCACTACAGTGTGGACACTGGGGTTCATCCTGTATGAAATGCTGTGTGGGAATGCCCTTCATCACACGACCGTCACATGATCGCTGTGGACCTCTGGAGCAGACCTGGCTTGTCAAAGGTGAGATCTTCATCAAACGACAACCAACTCTGTGTCATACAAAAAGAGAGCAGGTGTAAAGTAAAAGATATATGGTCAAATGTCTTTTTGCAGAATGCTGCCAGATGATTTCGGATTGTCTGCAGCCTGATCCACAGAAGAGACTCAGACTGGATAAGATGCATCTCCATGAATGGTTTAAGGTACGGAGTCTAAGACTAGCTAAGCGTTTTCTTGGTTTAGCTTGATCGTCAGTCGTCATTAACTTTAAAGTCAGATTTTCTCTAAATGTGATGTATTTAGACAAATAATGCTGATTTATGTTATGTTTCAGGTCACGGAGTAACCTCAAAAAAAGAACACAAAGAGCCTCAAAAAAATAAAAAAAACCTCCTCTCACAGCCGTCGTGTTGTTTTGAGTCTTTAGTCAGCTTTGTGTCTGGTGGTGGTCTGTCAAGAGTGGTCTTTCCATCGGTCTACTTAGCAGCAATATCTGTGTCTGGTAGTATCATCTGCTTGGGGATCTGTAAATACATTCATTGTATGTTCATAGTATTGATTATAAGGAATTGTGTAAGAAAATATGTAAAAAAAAAAAATTCAGTAAGAAAAAAATGTAAATATATAATAAAATGTTATGTTTACATTGTGCTGTTCCTTGTAACGTTTTCTATTCCCCTACAGTATATTTTAAATTCCCCTACAGGCCTTTAGGCTTCTGTTAAAGTCCTTTAAAGTAATGTCTAAATCAGTGTCAAGTACCGTTCTTTAAGTGTCACCCCAACATTTCAGCCTGAATCTAAACAATTAACTGAATACTTGTTTGTTCAAACAAACAAGACAATTAAATGTCATTTACAAATATTAGCCTATATCAGATAGGGTTAAACTCGAACTAATTGTGTTTTATCATTTAACTTGCAAACTCTAAAATTATACATTATTGTATAAACTATCTAGGAGTTACAGAAAGTAAAGCCCACAATGTTTCTATTGCTGTCATTGATTTTGGATGAGCAGTTCAAAGACTGGTCATTTCAGCTGGAGAGTCTACTGTCTACTCACTATTCTTCAATGTCTGGTGTCTCTTCAGCAAGGTTATAGAGTGTAAATGAGCCTCTCAGCAGATGATTCCAACTAGATTCCATCGCAATTTCAAGACATAATTGCTACTGCTTTTAACTAAACGTGTCTTATTTGTAGACCAATCAGGATGTTGTAATTCACAGGTCATGCCTCCTGATGCTAAATGAAAGTTGGTTGTGAAGTTGACAAAAGCATCATCTTCAGTGGTGGACCCTTCAGATTTGTTTAAATAACTAAATAACTTTCAGATTTAAATTTAAATTTATTTCTGAACCTTTCAGATTCTTTTAAATATCTTTATAATCTTTAATAATGTTAAATATAGGCCTATTTCATGTTTTAAGTATCAAGATCAAAGTCACCACGTATTTCATTTATTTTATAGTAAAACAATAAATAATAACAACGACAACAACAACAACAACAACAAGACAACCATGAAGGATAAGTTATAATCATATTAAATCAAAATCTATTAAAAAACAATATCAAAATTCATATATGCACTACAGTGGTGGACAGAAGTGACATTTATTTATATTTACAGACTATTCAGGTATATTTACGGTTTAATTAGGCTCAGATGTGACGTGAAATCATTTCAATTTAGATTGTTTACCTAATATTTAATTATTATTAGGCTACTATTATTAGGTTATGAATGAAATATTACAAAATGAAACTAACGGCCAGTGGGTGGCGGCAAGTCACTGTTTGTCACTGAATCATTCGTTCAAACGGTTCAAACAACTGATTCGTTCAGGAACGAAGCAAGCGACTGTTCAAAAAGATTCGTTCAAAAGCATGTTTATTCATAAAGCTGCTCAGTGCTGTCGAAACTCTTTGGACCATCCTTTTCTTCAAATGTAAGTCGCTTAATATCCACGTATAGATTATTAACCCGCTTTATAAAATCAATATGACGTTTAATATTAAAACTCACTTTATAGACATTAGAACTGTCCTTTACAAGAATACAAGACGGCTGTTATTACCATATTTCTTTAAGCCTTAAGGTGTCTGTAAAGCATGAAGAAGTTTAAATGTGTTTAAGTAAAACTAAAACAGTTATATCTACAACCCACGATGTACAATAAAACAAACGGTATCGTTAGTAATAAACACCGAATGCTGTCGTTCAAAAGGACGCACGTGACGCAGTTTTTTTTTTTTTTTTTTTGGCCAAATGGCATTCCATTTCGAACCTGCCAATATGACGTCACAATTAGCGAGCAGTGGCATATATAAGCAAGAAAATCGCTTTCTCACTTTGTTGGTTGATGTTTCGGAGTATTTGATAGCGACTGTTAGCGACTTGCAAACGGTTTTATCATGGGATTGCTTTCAAGAATTAAAAAAGTAACCGGGTTGGAGCGTGGACACGAGCCCAAACCCAAAGACTCCCCCGTCGTGAAGGAGAACCGTGAACCGGCGTCTGCTGGTGCTCTTGAGACCGATGGAGGGAGAAAAAAGAAGAGCTTCTGGAAGTGGGCTGCTCCTCGCTTTTCTTTCCTTAGAAAGGAACGTACGATGTGGCCAAAGCCGTGGAGAAATATGGGATAGAGGCAGAAACACCCTGGACAGATAGAGATGGTACAACCACATCAAATGTTGATAAATCACTAAATCTGCCGTTACAGGAAGCTAAAAAAGGAAAAATAAATAAAAACACTGATAACATTATCGCACCAAACATTTTAGAGCAACAGTAGAATTTTTTTAAAGTTTCCTTTTTATAGGACATCAATTCAAAACTGCGTCTAAATCTGTTAATAGACTGGAGTGTACACGTGCAATATGTACACCCGAAGACACCCCACCAGGTCTGATGAGGTGCCTGTGGGTGCTGTACAGGAGAGGAAGTCCCCTCACTTCTGAGGTCCAGCTCGTGCAGGACATCCTGGAGAAGGGTAAGAACAAGAAATCTGTGAGAATTAGAAAATGTTATTATAAAGCATTATATATATATATATATATATATATATATATATATATATATATATATATATATATATATATATATATACACTGTACAGTATAATATAAAATTGCATTTCATACTAACCCCAAATGTTTGTCTGTTAATAGGCCATATTGGCAACAAATATAAAATCGGCCAGAAGCTGGGTGAAGGAGGATGTGGCAGTGTTTACGGAGGGATTCGCTGCATGGATGGACTTGAGGTATACATTTTCTTCACTTAAAAACAACACATCTGTTCAGGATTTATGACTGGAGTGATATCAGCTATCTGCATGTGCTAATTGTTCATCTTAATTTGTTTTGTTGATTAGGTGGCTGTGAAATGTTCAAAAAAGTTTCCAGACATGTCATCCATCCGAGTGGTGAGTAGACTGCGTTCCCTGTCTTAGTATTGTCTCTTAGTCACTGTTTTCAGTTTATTCGCGTTAACCAAAGACAAACTGTTTTGATTTGTGAAGTCTTAAGGAAACCACTTCCATCTAAGCATCATGTTTTCTTTCTTTTAGCCTGGTCAACCCAAACGTGTCCCCATGGAGGTTGGCCTGATGCTCATGGCCATTGATGGCCCCAGCTTTCCCCAGATAATTGAGCTGCTTGACTGGGAGGACGACAAAGACCACTATGTAATGGTCATGGAGCGCCCGTGCCTTGCGTGGACTTGTTCACTTTTCTCCATGACTATGGAGGAAGCCTTGATGAGGGACGGCACGAAAGATCATGCGGCAGGTCATTAATGCGGCTAAAACTTGCTGCGAGCGTGGCGTCTTCCATCGGGACATAAAGCTGGAGAACGTCCTGGTGAACCAGGACACCTTAGAGGTCAAATTAATTGACTTTGGGTGCGGTGCGCTCATGAAGAAATCTGCCTTCAAAGTCTTCTATGGTATGTGTAATGAAGTATTTTATTAATAGTCTCACAGAAACACATCTTACGTGCGTGCACTCAACATGCTGAGACAATTTATTAAACATCAGACATCCTTCCTGCAGGCACACAAGAGTACTGTCCACCCGAGGTCAGCATGAAGGGCAGGTACCACGCAAAACCCACTACAGTGTGGACACTGGGGTTCATCCTGTATGAAATGCTGTGTGGGAATGCCCTTCATCACACGACCGCCACATGATCGCTGTGGACCTCTGGAGCAGACCTGGCTTGTCAAAAGGTGAGATCTTCATCAAACGACAACCAACTCTGTGTCATACAAAAAGAGAGCAGGTGTAAAGTAAAAGATATATGGTCAAATGTCTTTTTGCAGAATGCTGCCAGATGATTTCGGATTGTCTGCAGCCTGATCCACAGAAGAGACTCAGACTGGATAAGATGCATCTCCATGAATGGTTTAAGGTACGGAGTCTAAGACTAGCTAAGCGTTTTCTTGGTTTAGCTTGATCGTCAGTCGTCATTAACTTTAAAGTCAGATTTTCTCTAAATGTGATGTATTTAGACAAATAATGCTGATTTATGTTATGTTTCAGGTCACGGAGTAACCTCAAAAAAAGAACACAAAGAGCCTCAAAAAAATAAAAAAAACCTCCTCTCACAGCCGTCGTGTTGTTTTGAGTCTTTAGTCAGCTTTGTGTCTGGTGGTGGTCTGTCAAGAGTGGTCTTTCCATCGGTCTACTTAGCAGCAATATCTGTGTCTGGTAGTATCATCTGCTTGGGGATCTGTAAATACATTCATTGTATGTTCATAGTATTGATTATAAGGAATTGTGTAAGAAAATATGTGTAAAAAAAAATTCAGTAAGAAAAAATGTAAATATATAATAAAATGTTATGTTTACATTGTGCTGTTCCCTTGTAACGTTTTCTATTCCCCTACAGTATATTTTAAATTCCCCTACAGGCCTTTAGGCTTCTGTTAAAGTCCTTTAAAGTAATGTCTAAATCAGTGTCAAGTACCGTTCTTTAAGTGTCACCCCAACATTTCAGCCTGAATCTAAACAATTAACTGAATACTTGTTTGTTCAAACAAACAAGACAATTAAATGTCATTTACAAATATTAGCCTATATCAGATAGGGTTAAACTCGAACTAATTGTGTTTTATCATTTAACTTGCAAACTCTAAAATTATACATTATTGTATAAACTATCTAGGAGTTACAGAAAGTAAAGCCCACAATGTTTCTATTGCTGTCATTGATTTTGGATGAGCAGTTCAAAGACTGGTCATTTCAGCTGGAGAGTCTACTGTCTACTCACTATTCTTCAATGTCTGGTGTCTCTTCAGCAAGGTTATAGAGTGTAAATGAGCCTCTCAGCAGATGATTCCAACTAGATTCCATCGCAATTTCAAGACATAATTGCTACTGCTTTTAACTAAACGTGTCTTATTTGTAGACCAATCAGGATGTTGTAATTCACAGGTCATGCCTCCTGATGCTAAATGAAAGTTGGTTGTGAAGTTGACAAAAGCATCATCTTCAGTGGTGGACCCTTCAGATTTGTTTAAATAACTTTCAGATTTAAATTTAAATTTATTTCTGAACCTTTCAGATTCTTTTAAATATCTTTATAATCTTTAATAATGTTAAATAGAGGCCTATTTCATGTTTTAAGTATCAAGATCAAAGTCACCACGTATTTCATTTATTTTATAGTAAAACAATAAATAATAACAACGACAACAACAACAACAACAACAAGACAACCATGAAGGATAAGTTATAATCATATTAAATCAAAATCTATTAAAAACAATATCAAACTTCATATATGCACTACAGTGGTGGACAGAAGTGACATTTATTTATATTTACAGACTATTCAGGTATATTTACGGTTTAATTAGGCTCAGATGTGACGTGAAATCATTTCAATTTAGATTGTTTACCTAATATTTAATTATTATTAGGCTACTATTATTAGGTTATGAATGAAATATTACAAAATGAAACTAACGGCCAGTGGGTGGCGGCAAGTCACTGTTTGTCACTGAATCATTCGTTCAAACGGTTCAAACAACTGATTCGTTCAGGAACGAAGCAAGCGACTGTTCAAAAGATTCGTTCAAAAGCATGTTTATTCATAAAGCTGCTCAGTGCTGTCGAAACTCTTTGGACCATCCTTTTCTTCAAATGTAAGTCGCTTAATATCCACGTATAGATTATTAACCCGCTTTATAAAATCAATATGACGTTTAATATTAAAACTCACTTTATAGACATTAGAACTGTCCTTTACAAGAATACAAGACGGCTGTTATTACCATATTTCTTTAAGCCTTAAGGTGTCTGTAAAGCATGAAGAAGTTTAAATGTGTTTAAGTAAAACTAAAACAGTTATATCTACAACCCACGATGTACAATAAAACAAACGGTATCGTTAGTAATAAACACCGAATGCTGTCGTTCAAAAGGACGACGTGACGCAGTTTTTTTTTTTTTTTTTTTTTGGCCAAATGGCATTCCATTTCGAACCTGCCAATATGACGTCACAATTAGCGAGCAGTGGCATATATAAGCAAGAAAATCGCTTTCTCACTTTGTTGGTTGATGTTTCGGAGTATTTGATAGCGACTGTTAGCGACTTGCAAACGGTTTTTATCATGGGATTGCTTTCAAGAATTAAAAAGTAACCGGGTTGGAGCGTGGACACGAGCCCAAACCCAAAGACTCCCCGTCGTGAAGGAGAACCGTGAACCGGCGTCTGCTGGTGCTCTTGAGACCGATGGAGGAGAAAAAGAAGAGCTTCTGGAAGTGGGCTGCTCCTCGCTTTTCTTTCCTTAGAAAGGAACGTGCACGATGTGGCCAAAGCCGTGGAGAAATATGGGATAGAGGCAGAAACACCCTGGACAGATAGAGATGGTACAACCACATCAAATGTTGATAAATCACTAAATCTGCCGTTACAGGAAGCTAAAAAGGAAAAATAAATAAAAACACTGATAACATTATCGCACCAAACATTTTAGAGCAACAGTAGAATTTTTTAAAGTTTCCTTTTTATAGGACATCAATTCAAAACTGCGTCTAAATCTGTTAATAGACTGGAGTGTACACGTGCAATATGTACACCCGAAGACACCCCCACCAGGTCTGATGAGGTGCCTGTGGGTGCTGTACAGGAGAGGAAGTCCCCTCACTTCTGAGGTCCAGCTCGTGCAGGACATCCTGGAGAAGGGTAAGAACAAGAAATCTGTGAGAATTAGAAAATGTTATTATAAAGCATATATATATATATATATATATATATATATATATACACTGTACAGTATAATATAAAATTGCATTTCATACTAACCCCAAATGTTTGTCTGTTAATAGGCCATATTGGCAACAAATATAAAATCGGCCAGAAGCTGGGTGAAGGAGGATGTGGCAGTGTTTACGGAGGGATTCGCTGCATGGATGGACTTGAGGTATACATTTTCTTCACTTAAAAACAACACATCTGTTCAGGATTTATGACTGGAGTGATATCAGCTATCTGCATGTGCTAATTGTTCATCTTAATTTGTTTTGTTGATTAGGTGGCTGTGAAATGTTCAAAAAGTTTCCAGACATGTCATCCATCCGAGTGGTGAGTAGACTGCGTTCCCTGTCTTAGTATTGTCTCTTAGTCACTGTTTTCAGTTTATTCGCGTTAACCAAAGACAAACTGTTTTGATTTGTGAAGTCTTAAGGAAACCACTTCCATCTAAGCATCATGTTTTCTTTCTTTTAGCCTGGTCAACCCAAACGTGTCCCCATGGAGGTTGGCCTGATGCTCATGGCCATTGATGGCCCCAGCTTTCCCCAGATAATTGAGCTGCTTGACTGGGAGGACGACAAAGACCACTATGTAATGGTCATGGAGCGCCCGTGCCTTGCGTGGACTTGTTCACTTTTCTCCATGACTATGGAGGAAGCCTTGATGAGGGACGGCACGAAAGATCATGCGGCAGGTCATTAATGCGGCTAAAACTTGCTGCGAGCGTGGCGTCTTCCATCGGGACATAAAGCTGGAGAACGTCCTGGTGAACCAGGACACCTTAGAGGTCAAATTAATTGACTTTGGGTGCGGTGCGCTCATGAAGAAATCTGCCTTCAAAGTCTTCTATGGTATGTGTAATGAAGTATTTTATTAATAGTCTCACAGAAACACATCTTACGTGCGTGCACTCAACATGCTGAGACAATTTATTAAACATCAGACATCCTTCCTGCAGGCACACAAGAGTACTGTCCACCCGAGGTCAGCATGAAGGGCAGGTACCACGCAAAACCCACTACAGTGTGGACACTGGGGTTCATCCTGTATGAAATGCTGTGTGGGGAATGCCCTTCATCACACGACCGTCACATGATCGCTGTGGACCTCTGGAGCAGACCTGGCTTGTCAAAAGGTGAGATCTTCATCAAACGACAACCAACTCTGTGTCATACAAAAAGAGAGCAGGTGTAAAGTAAAAGATATATGGTCAAATGTCTTTTTGCAGAATGCTGCCAGATGATTTCGGATTGTCTGCAGCCTGATCCACAGAAGAGACTCAGACTGGATAAGATGCATCTCCATGAATGGTTTAAGGTACGGAGTCTAAGACTAGCTAAGCGTTTTCTTGGTTTAGCTTGATCGTCAGTCGTCATTAACTTTAAAGTCAGATTTTCTCTAAATGTGATGTATTTAGACAAATAATGCTGATTTATGTTATGTTTCAGGTCACGGAGTAACCTCAAAAAAAGAACACAAAGAGCCTCAAAAAATAAAAAAACCTCCTCTCACAGCCGTCGTGTTGTTTTGAGTCTTTAGTCAGCTTTGTGTCTGGTGGTGGTCTGTCAAGAGTGGTCTTTCCATCGGTCTACTTAGCAGCAATATCTGTGTCTGGTAGTATCATCTGCTTGGGGATCTGTAAATACATTCATTGTATGTTCATAGTATTGATTATAAGGAATTGTGTAAGAAAATATAAAAAAAAAAAAATTCAGTAAGAAAAAAATGTAAATATATAATAAAATGTTATGTTTACATTGTGCTGTTCCCTTGTAACGTTTTCTATTCCCCTACAGTATATTTTAAATTCCCCTACAGGCCTTTAGGCTTCTGTTAAAGTCCTTTAAAGTAATGTCTAAATCAGTGTCAAGTACCGTTCTTTAAGTGTCACCCCAACATTTCAGCCTGAATCTAAACAATTAACTGAATACTTGTTTGTTCAAACAAACAAGACAATTAAATGTCATTTACAAATATTAGCCTATATCAGATAGGGTTAAACTCGAACTAATTGTGTTTTATCATTTAACTTGCAAACTCTAAAATTATACATTATTGTATAAACTATCTAGGAGTTACAGAAAGTAAAGCCCACAATGTTTCTATTGCTGTCATTGATTTTGGATGAGCAGTTCAAAGACTGGTCATTTCAGCTGGAGAGTCTACTGTCTACTCACTATTCTTCAATGTCTGGTGTCTCTTCAGCAAGGTTATAGAGTGTAAATGAGCCTCTCAGCAGATGATTCCAACTAGATTCCATCGCAATTTCAAGACATAATTGCTACTGCTTTTAACTAAACGTGTCTTATTTGTAGACCAATCAGGATGTTGTAATTCACAGGTCATGCCTCCTGATGCTAAATGAAAGTTGGTTGTGAAGTTGACAAAAGCATCATCTTCAGTGGTGGACCCTTCAGATTTGTTTAAATAACTAAATAACTTTCAGATTTAAATTTAAATTTATTTCTGAACCTTTCAGATTCTTTTAAATATCTTTATAATCTTTAATAATGTTAAATATAGGCCTATTTCATGTTTTAAGTATCAAGATCAAAGTCACCATGTATTTCATTTATTTTATAGTAAAACTGTAACTGGCTTTAGTAGTGGACCTGCAGGCTCTTTGTGCTCAAGGGCTGGTTAAAGTCTTACTATGACCAAGGCCTGATTATGTTTTAAGGTGGCTTATAATCCATTTCGATTTCAAAAAGTGGTCATATAAAGGCTTTCTTCCATGCTGCTGCAGGTCTAATGAGGGCACTTAGGATCTATGTGGACCGCACAGTTCAGTGGCATGGATCTGACCAGTCGCCAAACAGTGAATGTCTCACTGAATAGTGGAAGCTGTCTCCCTGGCCTATGAGGTGCATGGTTAGACTTTAGCCTCTAGGAGTACATGCTCACTCTACAATGAGAGCTAACAAAATGTGTGAAATCAAATTTGACTATGTTTAGTTAATTTTTACAATTATTGTCCTCAGCTGCTGAAGAGATCCAAGACGGTTTGCACACAGACAATGAAACTGAGCAAAGTACTGAGGAGTTTTTGCTGACGGAATATGACTACGATGTTTTGCCATCTCAAAAAGCTATAGGTAATGTTATTTTTTTTGGGACTGATTTTTTAAACTATATGTCATCATAGTTTGTTCACATGTCTGCATTTACTTTTGTGTACTACTGATTGATTAGTAAAATTATTGTATATTGCTTTTTTCTATTACAATATTAATTCATTAAGGATTGCTAAAAATTAATTACAGTTGCTGAAGAAGCCATCTATGATAGTCCCCATTCCAAATGGCCAACCAATGAGGGAGAGCATGGTAGGCCTAGGCCTCTGGCCACTCACAGTACAGATGTACCCTTTAAAAGTTTGGCACAGTGTACCATAATTGTTCTCTATTTACAGGAGTGACTGATAGCATCTATGATTTCCCAAACCCTGTGATTAGGAAACTGACTGAGCATAGAGTTGGTAAGATATGAGTTTGGAGGTCACATAAAATAAAATAACTAGGTCAGCTTAAAATCTTTACTATATGTTCTTGAAAAGTTAATCTACCCAACAAACCAGTGAATTTGTGATCACATTTTTTGCAGAATCTCTCAGCAGCAGTGAGAGGCCTGAGAGTGGTGGTCTTCTGAGTGACATGATTGCCTGTTTGGACAGTGAATCTGCTGCCTGGGTCAAACCTGCTCCTTTGTGAACCCTATGGGTCACAGTGAGCGAGACTGAGATGACAATACGTTTTTGTTGTTGTAGTACATTTTACATTTCTTCATTATAAATCCATTTTTCTTCCAGAACGTGAATGCTCTTTAAGATCAGTGATAAAATGTTTATTGTGGATTTTTGTTCTTATAATAATTTTTCATAATTCTAAATAAATCAAATCAAATTCAAATTCAAATTCAAATTTTATTTGTCACATACACATACATACATGGTACGACATGCAGTGAAATGTTCTTTACAACCGTCCAGCATCAAAATAGAAAACAAAATTTAAATATATATATAAATATAAAATATAGAAAAAATATGTATAAAAAAGAAAGTGTGCAAAGTATAAAAAATAAAATAAAGTATAGAATATAAAGTGTAAAGTGTAAAGTGGCTGTGCGAATGTCCAATGCAAAGTGACTAGTGCAATTGTCCAAATGTAAGTGGCGAGTATCTGGGGAAAGAGAGGGTGAACATGGGAATCCCGGGATTAGGTACTGGGTGTTCTCTGGTTCAGACTCCGAATGGCCTGTGGGAAGAAGCTCCTCCTCATTCTCTCTGTGTTTGCCTTCAGGGAACGAAAGCGCTTTCCTGAACGCAGCAGAGAAAAGAGTCTTGGCTGAGGTCTTCCACGATCTTCCTGGCCCTGGTACAGCACCGCTTGTTGTAGATGTGCTGCAGCACAGGGAGCTCGGTGCGGATGGTGCGCTCAGCTGACCGCACCACCCTCTGAAGGGCTCGCCTGTCCTGCATGGTGCTGTTCCCGAACCAGGAGGTGATGTTTCCCGTCAGGACACTCTCAATGGTGCAGGTGTAAAAGTTCCTGAGCACCTGAGATGGGAGTCTGAAGTCCCTTAAGCGCCTCAGATGGTATAGACGCTGCCAGGCCTTCTTCACCAGGGTGTTGATGTGACAGGACCAAGACAGGTCCTGCGTGATGTGAACACCAAGGTACCGAAAACTGTCCACTCTCTCCACTGGGGTCCCGTTGATCTTGATGGGATGGTAAGAGCGCACCCGCTTCGTGCTGAAGTCTACTATTAACTCCTTTGTTTTGCTGACGTTCAGGAGCAGATTGTTCTCCTGACACCATCTCTCCAGGTTGTTGATCTCCTGAAGGTAGGCCATCTCATCGTTGTTGGAGATCAGGCCCACCACGACAGTGTCATCAGCAAATTTAATGATGGTGGTGGAGTTTGTAGTGGCCACACAGTCATGTGTGTACAGCGAGTACAGCAGGGGGCTCAGAACACAACCCTGAGGGGCTCCAGTGCTGAGAGTGAGGGAGGATGAGGTGTGTTTTCCCATCCGTACGGCTTGTGGTCTGTCAGTTAGGAAGTTGGAGAACCAGTGACGCAGGGATGGGCTGAGTCCCAGGACCTCCAACTTCGAGGTGAGCGTGGAGGGAACTATGGTGTTGAACGCTGAACTATAGTCCACGAACAGCATTTTCACATAGTTCCCTTTCCTAAAATCCAGGTGGCTTGTGGTTGTGTGGAGGAGGTGTGTGATGGCATCCTCCGTAGACCGGTTTTGGCGGTAGGCAAACTGTAGTGGGTCCAGTGTGTCCGGTAGTGATGAGGTGATGAAGTCTCTGACGAGTATCCCGAAGCACTTCATCACTACAGACGTCAGAGCTACAGGGCGGTAATCATTCAGGCAAGATGGTTGAGGTTTCTTCGGCACAGGAACAATGATGGACTGTTTGAAACACGAGGGGACTGTAGACTGTTTCAGGGAGAGATTAAATATCTCAGTGAACACCGGTGCTAGCTGGTCAGCACAGGCTCTCAGAACCCGACTTGTGATGCCGTCAGGTCCTGCTGCCTTCCTGGTGTTCACTCTCCTGAATGCCCTCCTTACGTCATGCTCCGAAATGGTGATAATATATTATATATATAATATATTTTAATAAAGCTACTTAACTGTTTTAATACAACGCATAAAACTTTAAGGCAAATTTAAAAAAATTCAGTTACTTAATCAATGGATAATCGCTAATTTTATTGTTTAACAGGACTGTATAGTAATTATTGTTTAAAAATAAAAATTTCCAATGTAACCCGGCACAAATTCCACCAAAAAGGAAAATAACATACATAAACTGCCTGATTGACACAAAAAAGGTAAATAAAGAATAAATAATGTGTTTTGTAAAGGGCAACGGGACTGTGAGGAATCAAGATCACTCCAAACTAATTTAGGGTCATATTGATGACAATTAAATTATATTTACTATTAAATATATTAATAAAATAAATAATAAATATATTATACTATTAAGCTATTTTTAATAAATCTAAAATAGTCAATCGTCTTATTTTTTTAATAAATCATTTCTAAAGTTAACAAATGAAAGTAAAATAAAGGTATTATTATTTTATTATTTTTAAAGAATGAGAAACCAAAAATGACAATATTAATATTTTTTCATTTGTTTGCTTTATTTTCTGTTACGAGGTAACATACATGCACATATACAAACACATACATGGTTCAAGTTAAAATAAGTGTTACTGTTCACGTGTTTAATTGCTTCACCTCTTAACTCCCGCCCTATTTGGTTTATAGTTTACATTTGTGTGAGACATATCCACCTGCAGCTGTAGAATAGTCTGTGTTCTGTCATTTGCAGGTTTGTAAGTGCGTTGTTTTCACATTTTTTGTAAACTTGCCTAATATTTTTAGAGAATCATTGTGAATGTCAATATTGTAATTTTAGGTCTTTTACAATTATTATTTTTTTTACATATATAACTGATAAATATTTTCCATGTCACAAAGTAGGTTATTACTTCTTCTGATTGAAACTTAAATTGTTTTTGCTTTGTCTCGTTTAAATATGTCTACTGAATCACTGGGGAAAAAAAAAATCTCTTAGCAATTATGACAATTATGACTATTTTGGGTTTTGAGACAATGATTTTGTATCTGACAATTATGACCAGAATATGAGAACAATAGGACATGTTTGTTACCATTTTCTGCCCTACACGTTAGTAATACATTATACTGTACATTCTACATTATACTGTACAGTGCTTTGATGCAACCTGTGTTGTTAAAAGCGCTATATAAATAAAAATTATTGATTGATTGATTGATAATATCTTATTGTAACATACACAGAAAGCAAGATCTAAAAGTCAAATTTGACTGTAAAAATTCTACACAATTGATCAACATTGTTGTTTTCTAATAATATTTTGTTTTCCGCTCAAGTACATACCTTCAGCGCTCAACGGTATTACATACCTTCAGCATAACAGAAACCTGTACTTTGCTCAGTCACATGCTATAGATAATGCTGGTTTAAAGCAGACAATATATTAGGTTTGTCCCCTTTGTTGTGATTATCTTTAACCTTTTACATTCATAAGGTAGGGCTGGGAACCACTGCTATATAATGGCCAATAAAATGATCTCGATATTATTTTCTTTTCTTCAAGGTAGGATCGATAGTCGATATTGATAATTATCACAATAAATGATAATTTTTTTTTTTTTTATTTATTTTAAGTTTAAAGACAGATCTTCGCTTAATTGTGGAAAATGTAAAAAACAGACAGTTAATTGTGATTTTAAACTATGGTCAAACCATGACATTTCTTGTGTGTGTTAAGTGATACTGTTTCAAATTACAGACAGGTTTTTGTTGCCTGATAATGTCTTTTAGAAAAACACATTTGATAGTAGCATTAGATGCTAATTTATGTTCATTACAAAAATCAGTAATATGTGTAAACATCTTTACAGATGTTTTTAAAACTGCTAGTCTTCCACAGTATCATACATTTAGTCGTAGATCATTATAATCGCAGTTACTACAAATATAGCACCTCAATACATTTATTATAAACGCATTAAACGCTATAGGTTAATCACAAATATACTGTAATTATATTCTATCTACATTAATAATATAATAAAAATTAGACGCGAATGCCCACATTACTGACTGAACACCACGGTGCAGTTATTGTTTCTATAGCAGATGTACGGTAAATTGATTTGTAGATTAAAAAGTCCCGACTATCGTTGCGGACAGTTTCTCCTGTCAGCGCTTCAAATGAACAGGTTTCGTACCGCAGCGCAATCACGTCAGCTCCAGTAGCTCGCGCCGCTTTTTGAACTTTGATCTTTGAACTTTGAACGCATCAAATGACTCGCGCTCTTTCGTTCCGCATTTGCCTCATAAACATTTATCGAACTCGTTATCGTATCTAGGAAATTCATATCGATCGATAATTATCATTATCTATTAATCGGCCAGCCCTACAACCTTAAGTTTGCATTCAATTAGTTTATCAATTAACGCTTTTACAGCGGGCTGACATTTTCCATCTTTGATAATGTCAAAATTTAAATCACTCATTGCCGCCAAACACAGAAGATAAACAAAATATAAATTGGAAACGTATTAATGTTCAGATTATTTCCTTTGTTTTAGAATTTATGGCACAAAAACATTGAAATACGCTCCTTGAATATTTCTCAAAGAATGGGTGAGTATTAAAACAATCCTTTAAAAAGTAAATTCTTATGAATTTGGAACCATAAAGCATTTTGGTTTAGTGTGCGATGTAATGTTGTTGTTTTAAATACCATTTATATCAGAATGTTTGTTCATTTGTCAGCTGAGAACAATGTATGAGATCTCATACATAATTTCTGAAGATTATTATCTAATTTAGAGGCACACCCTTTCAAGAAGTAAATGTATGCATATTGTAAATATGCTATACCTGACAAAGACCATGTGTGGTTTGCAATTCAAATTACCTTAGTAAAAATAAGAGAGTGCTGGTCTTTTTGCACTGCAGATAAGCTTTCTCTGTTTGAGCACTTGTTTAGGTGATTTTAGGATGTGTGCATTATTTCAGTTAATTTGGTAAATAACACATATTTGTTTTAAGTTATGTGGTAAATTAAAAAAATTGCTTATACTTTTTTCTTTCTAGACTACAATTCTATACCATGTTTAGACTGGAAGGAAGAGCATGTCAGCGCATGGTTGAAGGCCATTGGGATTAAACCAGAACACATACAGAAATTTGAGAAAGAAGAGGTAACAGGACCCGTTCTTCTAAATATTAAAGAGCCATACTTAAAAAATCTTTGTTTGGGAGGTGGCCAAATTCAGCTCTTGCTGAGTAAAAGAGATGAACTGTTACTGGACAAGTCAAAGACCAGTAAAAAGAAAGGAGAGAACAGAGAAGCAGCAAAACATGAAGTTTTGCCTTCCAGTGACGTCACAAGTCCTGAACAACCTTTATCTTCAAGTGATTTAACTGAAACGTCAATGTCTTTGCCACAGAGTAGGTATCGTAAATTTAATGATAACGATGAATACTTCAGCTACATAAAACATGCCATACTCGGACCAGAGACAGGAATAGACAATCTGATCACTCCATGCCATGAATATAAATCACTGGAAAATGCCTGTAAATTAGAACCAAGAAAGCTAAAGATCAAATTTGCCAGTGAAGTCATTCGATTTGCATGTGCGTGCATGAATATGCGCGCAAATGGCACAATCCACTTTGGGGTCATGGACAAGACAAAAACATATAAACATGGAGAGATCATTGGATTTCCTATTGAAGATAAAGAGGTTTTTGAAGACGCTTTAGACTACATTGAAAATAGTTTTCAAACACAGCACTTTGATGCCAGAAAGTGTATCAAACCCCCAAAATTCATCCCAGTAGTTGACAAAGACTGTGAGACCCAAAACTGGATTGTAGAGGTGGATGTAGTTCCCATGATGAACGTTGTGAGGGATAAACTGTATTTTGCCCGTATACCAAAATTCAACGAGAAAACCAATAAAGTTGAATACGAGCCAAAAGCTTATTATCAACGAGTTGGACCAAATACACCACGTATTGCTGAGGATGAACTTGTCAGTTTCATTCAAGCTCTCAAAGACCTTGACCAAAAGAGAGAAAGGGAAGAAAACGACCAGAATCAAACACAGGTTAATTTTAAAGAGGACTTGGAAAGAAAACTCTTAGTTCTTCTGACATGTGGGAAGAAATACATTGACAACACACTGCGTTACATTCTTGTGTCAAACAGATTTGATCATGAAAACCTGCAAAACATCAAGTTCCTCACCCAAATGAATATCTTTTGTGTTTTTGATTTTGATCCTGACTCCAAATCATCTGGACTTTGTCACAATTACCAAAAGTATCATGCAGTAAACCTTCTCTTCCTGCGTGATTATGATCATAGGGAGAACACTAATGACTTTATCAAGAGGTTAGATCTATTTCACACAAAAAGCTGGATTTTCTGCAATGGTCGAAGTGATTACATTGGAGGCGAAAGTCCTTGTGATGAGAAAACCTGGATCAAAAACAAGAAGAAACTCTTGAAAAGAGCTGTGTTTGTTATCTGCAATGAGATTCTTCCCAAAGGATCATTTGTGGTGCTTTTCCTTCTCACATCTGACATTGAGCAACCTTTTGTTGACGCCTTCAATGAATTCTATGCAGAAATGAGTGGTCATGAGGACATAATCATCATCTCAGAGAAAAGGGAGAATTATAAGAAGTGGTCAAGTCTTGCCCAAGTGTCCTGCTCACTAGACGTTCTTGAACAAATCAGTGTTGTTGGTATGCCAGTGAGTCATGTAGATGCTACAGTTCAAAGGATTCAGTTTACCAGTCTTCAGGATGGGTGTCTACCTGTGTCAAACAATGGCATATGCTTTATAAAGCCAGCGGAAGTGCAGCAGATGGGCTCCTTAGAAGTACTCTATGTTAACCAATGCGATGAAACAAATGTAAATGTCATGGAGAAAGAGAAAATACAGGACATTGAACAGTACTTCTATAAAGGAGGAAATATTGACTGGATGAATTTGTGGCTGGCTGACAGAAATCAGTGTGGGGAAGTCATCAAACGTGATGCATATGCAGAAATTAACAAAATGTTGGAAGACCTTGAGCGGAATGACTCATTAAAAAGGTCCATCGAAAACATCAACATATATCATCAACCTGGTAGTGGAGGAAGCACAGTGGCTCGACAGATCCTCTGGAACTGGAGGAAAAAAATGCGATGTGCTGTTGTTTGTCAAACAAAGCAGACCACAACTGTCTGTGAACATGCTGTAAAGCTGTGGAATTTCAAAGAGGTTGACAAAAATGCCTGTTTGCCGGTGCTTCTACTTCTAGAGGACTGCAATGTAGACTATCAGGATGACCTCAGACGAGAATTAAGCAATGCGGTCACAACAATGAAAATAAGTCCTTCAAAGCTGTGTTTCATCATTCTCTGCTGTAAAAGGTCTCTTGATCCAGAAAGGATGTGCAAAGCATTGCCGTTACGCACAGTCGGAGTTACACACAAACTATCCTCTGAAGAAAAGAAGCTCTTCTCAAAGAAAGCAGACCGTCTCAAGCTGAAGTTTGAACCAGAGTTTATACTCACTTTTGTGCTCATGAGTGAAGGGTTTGAACAGTCTTACATCACAGACTTTGTTGAAAACTTGCTGAAGGAAATTGATCATTCATCTCTTCAGACACAGTTGATCAAATTCGTGGCTCTACTGAACAGCCACATTGAGAATTCATACCTGTCCGTATCCCACTGCAAGGCATTTCTATGTTTAGAATTTAACCTGGACAAATTTGATAAAATGGCCGAACCCTCAACGTCCACATGGATTGATGAAGTTCGACACCAAACATTTGAAAATTCCTTAAATGAACAGGCTAGGTTTTTTTTCATACAGCTAAAATCCAGCGAGACGCATATTGACTCTGTCAGAATAATTCATCATTTGATAGCTAAGGAGATCCTGAAGCAGCTCTCGAGCTATCAGAGTCAAAGTGAAATAGCAATGAATCTCCTTCAGGACAAAGTGCTGTTTCACCACAGATTTGGAAGGGATGACTTTAGAAAGTTTGTCAGAGATCTGTTCATCAAACGCACCAAAAAAAGCAAGGGGGATCCAAATGACAGCTGGTTTTCTCCTTTAATAGAGCATGTTAGAAAGACAGAAGATGTGGAGAAAGCCATTGACCTTTTAAAGGTAGCTTACACCTGTTTTGATGAGGATGCATTTGTTGCTCAACAACTTGCACGGCTGCTTTATGAAAACAAAAATTTTGAGGAAGCCGAGATTTGGGCTAAAGAAGCCAAGTCTCATCTTCCACAGCACATATACATACTTGACACACTGGGACAAGTATACAAAAAGTGGTTCTACAGCAAACATGATGCCATACGTGAGAGAAATGCTGATATTCAACCAGAGGACATCACTGATATCATTGATACTGCCCTTAAAGGAATCACTACTTTTAGAGAATCTGAAAAATGTCCCCAGTCACAGATGGTCTGCTTGAATAATTCCTATTTTGGAGAAGTTGATATTGGATGCAGATTGCTTGAGCTTCTGTCAAAAGTAGACATTTTTTCTGCCAAAGAGGGAAACAGGGAGCTGATGGAATACCTGCTCACTGACTACATACCTGAAGAAGTACAGAAACCTTGGCAAAAGTTTCATGGCCTTTTAAAAGGAATGAAAACGGCATCAGAATTGCTTTGGAATGTATTTCTGAAGATCTTGCTCACTTTCAGAATTACACATCTGAGGAAGAGGAGGAATTTGATGAAGGAGAGCCTGAGACAGTCAATAATCCAAGAAGATGGCTCCTTAGGAAAAGTGCTGTGTATGCCCAGTTATTCTTTCGTGACTTTCAAGAGGATGAGGCTTCTGATGCAAACACAGTTTCCCCATTAATGAGACAAATGAAAATTTTCCAACTCGGGGTGGAAACGTTACAACAATTCTTTACCTGCTCTCTGATAATAATAAACAAAGAGCTAGAGCAAAGCTTGAGAAAATAATTAACCTATTTCCTGATGACCTGAAAAAGGATCTCGACCAGACAGAGCTCCTAAACTTCATCTTCTGTCAGATAGCGCTCTCCTGTGCTTCACCTGGCTCTGGAAAACTTCTTTCCATTGAAGATCTTCAAAATCTCAGCAGGCCGTTTTGCAGTGTAAAGAGAACTGTGTTACCAGATACTGTATACCTGCTCCTTTCACTCTTATTTTGGCCAGAGGACTCTATGGGCAAAGAGCCCCCCAATAGAAGAAGTGATGTTGTTGTGAATGCAATAAAAGCACTTCACAGATACCCTGAGTTTAAATCTGCTGCCTCAAGAAAAGGCAGGATTTTCACCCACTTTTTCCTTGGAAAAGCAAGGGGTCTAAATAAAATAGTGCACAAGACCACAATTGAAAAATTCTGCAGGGGAACCCTCAGTGAGAAACGCCTTAAATGGCAAGGCGGTGAAGTGTGGACAAATCCAGATGTTGTGAAAGTGCTTAAACGAGTTGTTGGATACACAGAAAATGGGAATCTGTTTGTCCGGGTATCTGACCAAAGCAACATCAGAGTCATTCCACTTTTTTATGCCTCCTTGCCCAATTCAAATGAGAACGTGACCTTCTACCTAGGGTTCTCTCTACATGGAGTGGTAGCTTTTGACATTAAGGTGGCAGAGTGAAACTGAGCTTGAAACTGAAATTGAGAGTTTCCCAGAAGATGAGTTTCTAAAAGTATTTAAACGTACCAGTCAAATGATAAAAAGGATCATTGGAAGCATTTAGAATTGATAAAACATTGCGGTGGTAGTTGTGTATATCTCAAATGAATTATAACGTTATTTTATTGATAGATTATGTTAAATCATAGACATGCTTTTTTTTTTTGCTTTACTTTGTAGGTACATAACTAATTTCATAAGTACAAGATATATTGTTATTTAGTAACATTTCCTTGATTAGCTTTAAAATGCAGATGTTTGGCAAAAAAAAAAATATATGTTATCATTTGGGTGGTGACTTAAAATCCAACATATATATAATCTTACATTTTAAAAATAGTTGTAGAAATATGCATAATGTTGTATATAACCTGGTAAATTCTGTGTTTACCGTGTTTTTATGCTTTAAAACCACTTAATCTGCCTTAACTCCTGTTAAAGTAACACCAGCCCCAGCGCCTATGCTTCGCCCTCTTGTGGTAAAGATGTAACTTCACAACAATCTACTACAGGTATTTAACAGGCAGATTATTAGTTTCTTCCATCAGATGTTTAAAGTGGATTGATTCAAACAAAATAAAAACTACTTTGCCTGTGTCATGTGTTATTTTAATTCTTGCATGAATTCAAGAATCAAGGTTAAATTAAGAGTGAATGCTGAGATTTTCTTTCATTCTTACAAATTCACAAAAATGAAATGTTCCTGGAACAAATTACTCACAGTACAGTCATGTCAAATCTAAGATAAACCATACATTATGATAATTATACATATCACCATTTACAACTGGATCAATATATATAAGATGTTTAAGTAATGTTTCTCACAATTCTGTTCTTTTTAAACGTTACATTTACAACCAAGTTTGATTATCAGAAGTTTTGTTTCTTTGGTAAGAAAAATTCAGAGATAGCAAACAAGAACATACATCAGCACTTTAAAAAAAAAAAACAATTATAACATACCAATAAAACATAGTATGGCAGATCAGATAATGGATAGCTTCCTAATTATATGACTAGCTTCCTAATTCAGTTGCTATTTCTGTAAATCTACAAGACATCTTCAAAACATTGACTGTTACACAATGAACATCCTAAAATCAGTTGTCACATATAAACAGTACTGTATTAATATCTGCACATAATTGAGAAAAAGTATTTAAATAAAGTTTGATTGCACCTTCATCGGTCCATTATATAGGATATATTTAATTCATCATTTTTATGCACAAGTCAACATACAGGAGCATTTCACAGCATCGATAGACTACACTTAGTGTTTCAATTCAAATGTGCTGAAGTTGCTTAAAATGCAAACCACACTGCTATGATAATGGGTGTTAAACAGGACTTCTGTGCTCTCAGACAGGTGAGTGTATGTGCAGTAGCTCTGGTGTCAGTACAGCGTGCCCTGAGTGTGCTCCCCGAGGAACTCCTCCAGCACGTTTATGATGCCACAGGCCTCAGGAAGGCTGCTGTGCTCGGCCCGTGCGTTCTGCAGCAGCACGTCTCCGTTTCCACAGCTCTGCAGGAACAGACAGCAGCGGAACAGAGCGTAGTGGCTCATTTCTGCCTGACGGATGAAGCGCTTCAGGTTGTTCATGTCCTGGATGGCCTGCATGGAAAAACGATGCAGTCAGAATGAGGGAACTGGCATTTCTAAATGTGACCACTCTTAAAGGGATAGTTCACCCAAAAATGAATGTTTATGTGAATGTGATGTTTATCTGCTCATCCAAGATGTGGGTGACTTTATTTCTTTTACCGCTGATACACCATAATCTCTGTCACATTTGCAACATCCGGCGCATGACATGCAATGTACTCTAGCACACACACACACACTCATAATATATGTTTTTCTACTCTTTTCTACTCTGAAAGATTGTGTGCCCATTGACTTGCATTATATGACTGACAAATTGCAATGGTTTGAGATAAATATCTTTGTTTGTGTTCTACTGAAAAAACAAAGTCACTTAAACTTGGATGTCCTGAGGGGAAAGCAGATAAACATCAAATTTTCAAGTCAGTTTGAGCACTATACAGAAAAGATTGTTTAATTTAATAATGCTAATTAATGTATTTTTATTATTTTATTATATATTTATTATTATTTTATTACTATTAGTTACCAATAGTATGTTAAAATGCTATCTTAAATGGCAAAACGAACATTTATGGGATTATTACATAGTTTTTAAATTATAAGTTAGTAAGTAAATATAGAAATATAGGCGAGCAAGCAAAAAAATCTGTGACTGCCATACAAATGTTAAATGTTTTGTCTAGATACCATTATACGCAGAAAGCATCAGAAGCAAATTAACCTTAAGTTTAAAGTTCTCCAGGATTTGTCGGAGAAGGAAAGGGTTAAAGCGCTCAGCAGCATTGAGGAAGGCCTGGATCCAGTCGTCGCAGAACCGGTTGCTGACTGCAGAGATTTCAACATAACATTAACAGAATAAGACATTCGTAAAATGACTAAATCTTTAAGTTTGGTGGATTTATGCTGCCACTGACCTTCATTGGAGAGTGTAGGCGGGCTGGAGGAGCAGTCGATGATCAGACTGGTGTGAGTGTCCTCTGAAAGGGCCTTACAGAGAGAGGCTGTAGTGGTGTCTTCCTGAACTATACCCTGCAGGCTTGCTGCTTTGATAAATCTAATTAGACAATGAATCAAGTTGCAATGGCTGTCAGTATGTAAACCTGTAAAAATGTAGCAGGCATTAAGAAAATGTTGTTTCGCATACCTTGCTACATCTGCTTTTGTCTTCTCATCTGCCCCTGTGACCTCGACAAGTTTGTGACTCAAAGCCTGCAGCAGAGACGAAGCTCATTTACCATTTCATATAATACGGTATATTACTGCTTTCAAGTATGACTTGTGAAACGAAAGCAGTGGTTTCTTACAGCATGCAGAAGGTACCCGACGTTGGCCTGCAGCAGCTGAACCACTCTGTGAATGTGCAGAACTGACTCCTCATACCAGCGGATCAGGTAGGGCCTGACTTCGGTCTCCAAATTTTGCATCTGTAGGTTTCCATCAATATTTACAGCAAACAGATATAAAAAAGGTGTGCTTGCAGACACATCTTTACGTGCATTCAATCAATTGATGGTTGCAAAAAACTGTCCTCACCTCTGGAGTCAAACAGCCCTGCAGACCCTGGACGTACTTGTCCAGCTCAATTCTAAACGTTTGTAGGGTTAAAGAAAATGCGTTAAATATCCATATAATATAAATTGATAACGATCCTTTCTTGAGTGCTCCATGCGGTATTTCCTACAGTTTAATGATCAGTCACTTGTGGTTTAAGGATATAGATTCAGGCCCTTCTCTGATCCTCCGAGAAGACACACCACCCAGCCGTTGCCATCGGCCTCAGGCTGTTCTGGAGATTTCTCCTGCTCCAGCAGACAGCAGTAACAGCCCACCGCTTGCTCAGGGATGCTTGAACACAAACATCAGATCACTTAAGATAAAACACGGTAATATTGTTCTTAATGACATAATGTGATATTGCTGGGACATTTAGGTCTGCACTAAAAGGCACTAAACAATTAGTAATGCGAATGTATTAATATTATATTATTTAAGTAGAACTAATAGCTTGCTGAATTAAAAAATAAAAAGAAGTGTTTTTTTAATGTAATGCCATGTCAGCAGTAGTGACTATATTCACGGCAAAAACAATGAATCATTCAAACAATACAATCAATATTCTTTTAATATAATTTTCTTACAGTAATTTGGCTAAATATTATGCAGTGTTTTTCTTAAATGCTATTATTTAAATATTGAATTAGTTTTATTTATTTTTTAGTTATATTTAGCAGTATTAGTACATCAACTAGTAGCACCTTAAAAAATGCTCAGTGATGATTTCATGGATTTGCACATTGATTGTCTTTAAGCATGTTAAAAACTCCAGTCAGACATGTAAAGAATGGTAACTTTTCAACACAGGGGGACTTTAACAATAACACCGATATGATGTACCTTAGCTCCACGGTGGCAATGTTACCCATACCCCCTAGCAAAGCGCCCTTGCTCAGCCTGCGGGAGATGTAGCTGCGTAGCTCTGGCTCGGCCTCGGGTGGCAAGCTGGCGTCCAGCAGCGTGAGACTTAAAGTGGAAAATATGTGTTAAACTAAAACACAAACAAGGAAATAAAGGCGGACAGATAAGCGGTCAATGATGCGATGACGTTCACAGAATCAGCAGAGGCACCTAGCAGAGATACATACCGACAGATGTACAGTTAGAAAGATTAGTTCAATGGTTATCAATGATGTGAGCAAGCCAACACGATGAAAAGCCACACGCAGAATCCTGAGTTTTTTTTTTTTTTTGACCGAAGCCAACACTGAAAGCCACGGGACTGAAATGACTGAGATGACGGATGACCCTTTTTACCTAAAGTCTTCCTGGCTTGTGGTAGAGTCTGATCTTCTCTGGCTCCAGGCCACACTGTCTCCCGAAGCCTCAGATCTGGATAGTTTGATAATGCGTTTAATACTTTACACAAGCATTAATATGTTAAGATCCCCCGGGGTCCTCACTGGCCTACATGACCATGTACATGACTACACAGCATCTTACATACACATCAATGTCAATTCACTGATCCAGCATTCAGTCGCGTGATTTTTACAGGACTGACCATTACTGAGAACCGTGCTTCAGATATGCTTCAAGATATCCCTGGTTTGTTCTTCAGTGTCATGCAAGTGCAAACTTAATTCATATAAGCAAAGGAATCGTTCATTTTAATTCATAAACGTTAAGGAATGCAAAAGACTAGCTAGAGCTAACTATGCATGCTTGCATCTCATATGGTCCATAATACGTGGTATAAAAGGGCAAAATATTTCTAATCAACTAGCACTTTGCAAAGCATCCTGTATTTGCCTCCTTAGCATATAATGCAATGATACAAGTGGAAACCACTGCACCTTGTGTTCTGGTAGTAGTATATGGCATAATAGCTGTTAATCTGTTGTATTTTCTGGCTGTATCCGGCGATTTCTTCGTTGTCGAAGTCTGCGTCCCTTTCATCCACGTCTATGGACTCCTGAAAGGAAGAGGTCTGGGATGTAAACATGTCTCTGCTGAGCTAAAAGAAGACGAGCGACTCTGATATCTGCTACGGACGGCGTGCTGTTACTTTAACTAACAAATGTAAGTGCCAAAGACGTTACTGAATTAAAGGCGTGTAAGTATTTTGTTTAAAAATCGATTTAAATGCTACGTGACATTTAACTAAAGTCATAGTAGTGACAGCGACGCTGCTGCGCATGCGCCGTCTGGGTTTCGTTGGTGAACGAATCGGTGTTTTGAACGAATCTTTTAAGTAACGAATCATTTGTGTTCACTCTCATGCCCTGAATCACCTTCATAGAAATCATCAAACCATATCATTGTTTGGATCTATTTATCATATACGCGCATTATTGAAGAATTGTGTAAATAACTGATGACCACGAAATTACGTAAATGATGAAGAACGTTTTAATTAAGATTACTTTTTTTAGCTGTATCATTATGTGCATTGTCCCTTTTTAAATCAAATACAAATATAAAAACAAGCTTTTCATTGAGTGGTATGTGAAGAAATTGGCAACACAATTAAATTCAATAACTGTGTTTTAAAATAACAAGCAAAATACTCTTGCCGCCTGCTACCGCAATGACGTAACGTGATGTGATTTGGATTTTTTTCTCGTGAATTGAGTCAAAAGATTCGATTCATTTGAATGAATCAAAGCGTCACTACTACGCATGCGCTTTAGAGCTTTGCGTGTAAGCGCGCCAAACAAGAGCCCCTGGACCTGCACAACTATTAAACATGCCGTCAAATGTTGAAATAAAAGCAGTTTTGCGTGACATGCCTTACCTCACGCAGCGCGCAAAGGAGCTGAGCGGGTCGGACGGGACGGTGATCCGTCAGCAAGACACGTTTTTCAAAGTGCCCGCAGGACGCCTGAAACTCAGGGACTTCCAGGATGGGACAGGACAATTGATCTTCTATGAGAGGCCAGATACAGAAGGACCCAAGCTGTCAAATTATTCCATAACCCCTACCAACGACCCACAGGGGCTGGTGAAGGTTCTGACGGATGCCCTGGGGCAGGTGGGGCAGGTGAAGAAGGAGAGAAAACTGTATATGGTGGGTCAAACCAGGGTTCATGTTGATTGTGTGGAGGGCCTGGGGGATTTTATGGAGCTGGAGGTGGTGATGAAAGAGAAGCAGAGCAGAGAAGAAGGAGTGGCCATCGCAAATCAGCTCATGCTGGACCTGGGAGTGAAGGACGATGATCTGATAGACGGCGCCTACATGGACCTCCTTCTGAAGGACCAGCAGAATGGACATGCACCATAGACTCTGACCAGATGTTGTCTACTGTAAAGCACTTAAAGCCTTCGGGGAAAGATATACTTGTTAGCCCTAACGCTTGTTTCCTCTGACATCTTTCAGATGTTTTTTTTATATAGTTGCTTTTTTTGTATTGCTATACAAAAAAAATCTGTTCAAATTAAAAGCATGATCTGAAATGATCGACAAAGTAAACAATTTGTATAGATAGTGTTTGGTCTTTTTTGTGGTAGAAAGATACATATAAAATTTACTTACTACACACACACACACACACATATATATATATATATATATATATATATATATATATATATATATATATATATATGGCCATTTTCAGGAGCATTGTTTTAGATAGATAAATGTTATGCATATTTTGTAATTTGTTGGTCTGTCTGTTGAATTGAATTGAATTGTTATAGACCATTAGCCAAAAAGTAAAAATGTTCTGGCAAAGATAGTGTTTTTTTGTGGTAGAAAGATGCATATAAAATTGACATACACACACACACACATATATATATATATATATATATATATATATATATATATATATATATATATATATATATATATATATATATATACACACACACACACACATATATATATATATATATATATATATATATATATATATATATATATACATACACACATATATATATATATATATATATATATATATATATATATATATATATATATATATATATATATATATATACATACAATTATAAAATGTAAATATTATTTAGAAGCATTATTTTGTAGTGCATAGATAGATAGACACAGATTTAAGAGTATATAAATACAAACGTAGCTGAAAATAAATGTTGAATATTAATGCATATAAGAATTTTATAAAAAAAAATAATAATAAAAAAACAGGAAAGATATACAGATGAATATGCAGCTGTTTCGTGAGATGCTCCAAACAAGTAGGTGGCAGTCATACAGATGATTGCGCGCGCAGCGTTCTTCTTTGTTCTCGCGAGAGTACATTTTTCCCTAATCGCACCGCGCGCACCTCTTCCTTCCTCTTTCCGCCATATTGCAGAACTGGTAAGGTTCAGGATTGCTACAATGCTTGTATAATCTGTTTAAAATCACGGACATCGTTACAGATCATCCACGTTTAGACAGACGTATGTGTTTGTGAGCTGCCAAAACGCCAGGTTTTTGAGTCATTTGGTTAATCGTGTCTGTATAAACGGTTATATTTCCCTGATATTCGGGGCAGTCCAACCTCTCCACCATTCAGTTGAGTTACTGTCCGTGATACCGAGGGACAGACACGGGTAACCCGAGTCAAACCAAAGCACTCCAGCAGTCCGCTGCCTTTCTTTCACCACAAACACATGTTATTATGAAGTAGAAAGGTTTATGGTGAAGACGAACTCGGTTTAACGCGCTAATCGTTCCACGCAACGCCTTAACGTTAACGGTAGCGCACAGAAAATTTAACATCAGCTTTAAATCATCCGTTAAAGTTTACAGGGTTTGGTTTGCAAGAGCGTTATTTAACGTTTGGTCTTTTATTCAGCCACCTTGTCGACATGTAGCCGGCTTGGGAGTAGCCTTTGGCTCGTGTCACTGGTTAGATGAGGTATCTGTAACGGGTGTTCACTATAAACGTTAAATGTCACGCTTGTTTCTCCGCAGGCATCATGGTGCGCATGAACGTTCTCGCTGATGCGCTGAAAAGCATCAACAATGCTGAGAAACGTGGGAAACGCCAGGTTCTCATCAGGCCCTGCTCCAAAGTCATAGTGCGCTTTCTTACTGTGATGATGAAGCACGGTGAGTGCTCTCCTGTGTCCGAGTTTAACACACGAATCTGTATTCTGCCCTAGTGTGATACATCTATCGTCGTTGCATCCTTACGATTGATTGTTGATGTTACCCAGCCCCTAACGTTCATAATGATTGACACTTTTCATTTTAGACTGCTCAATCTCGTTGTGTGGTCTTTACAGGTTACATTGGCGAATTTGAGATCATCGATGATCACAGAGCCGGGAAAATTGTCGTCAATCTAACAGGAAGGCTGAACAAGGTAAGTGTTTCAATAAAACAACAGTGTCTAAAGTTACATGTGTGTGGAAATGATTATAATACTAGTATATTTTAATAGGGGTAAGAATATAAACCACTCCAAAAGGATTTAGCTTTTTTTTAAGTTTATTTCGTTTATCTACCGAGACGCATCTGATTTGTGCATTTTTTTTTTATTAAAATGAAATGTGCAATGTGAAGATGAACCAAACTACTACTTTGTAACGTTTTCGATGTAAAATACATTTTGTAAATTTCAAAAGAAAACTAGCTAAATGTAGCTTCAAAACATAGATATCAACCATATTATTACTAGTGATATTTTTGACAGCTTATACAGGTTAAACTAGGCTGCAGTCACTATAACGCAGAGGTATATTTTAAGAGTTATGTCCTGTCCTTAAGAAAACTGTTTGCATAAATTTTACATCTTAATATTTTGAGATGCAAGTGCATTTAACTTGAAGTTACGCAGACAGTGCGTTTAGCCTTTGCAAGCAACTGTCTGTCATTGAACTTTGTGTCCAATATACAGAATTTCTCTGTGCATATTCATATATTCAACCAAGATATATTATGCACTTATTCAGTATCATTTTTGTTTGTGTGCAATTGGGAGCAAAAACAATATGGCTATCTAGTACATATGAAGAAAATTGATATGTTAAAGGGAACATTGCAATGCATTTAATTTTTTTTACTTTTTTGTACTGTAATATTGAGTAATACAAAAGATATTGTGATTTAAGACAGCATTATAATGTCAGGCCTTATTGAATTGGTCCTACAGGTCCTGTCATTCTAAATGAGTTCATATTAAATACATTTATTAATTTAGCAGGTCCGTTTGTCTGAATCAACTTAAAGATGAGGAGTCCAGTGATCAATTTATGTAGACAATAGCATTTAAAAAATGTCAAACTTTGTATACAAGCTAGCAAAAATGGTGGGCTATAAGTGCAGGTGCACTCTGTTTTTCACTGTTTGGTATTATGTGGGTCAAACAGTCAAACCTGAACAATTTATCTGATGCAGTGTGGTGTCATCAGCCCACGGTTCGATGTCCAGTTGAAGGATCTGGAGAAGTGGCAGAACAACCTTCTCCCATCCAGACAGTTTGGGTGAGTAATTGCCAGTGTCTACTAAAAATGTTTTTACACACTTTTTGAGCATTTTACTACACTATTTACACAGTAGATATTGGTAAGTCGATATATTGATATGTTGTTTATCAAGTGTGTACTGGATTTTTTTTAATGACTGTTTACTGACAGTTACAGCTTACTATGCTATGCAAAGCACCGGTTTAGATTTATAACATTTATCATTTTTGCCCTCACATTAAGTGTTCAGTGTTCACAAAATGACATCGTCATTTGCACTGCTTTATAGAAGAATACTATGAATGCTTTTACCATTGTTTTCCCCCTACCGTTTTTTTTTTTTTTTTTTTTTTTTCTCCTACAAAGAAAATTGAATATGGAGTGGAGTAGCCTTGTATCAGTGGCTTTTTGGCCTTCATTTTGTGTAACTGTAGTATCACATCTAAGCAGACCTGAGCTTTGTCAGGTGCATGTTTTGCGTTCCCTTGAGAATGAGTTTATCTAAACTCTTATTCAAAGGTGCTTTTTGTTTCTTAGAGGTAGTTATTCCTGTCATCAAGTTCTAATCTCGTCAATAGATTTGTACACTCTTGCCCTTACTGTACAATACTTTCATGTTAGGAAGTTTGGCATCATTTGATTGACCTTTTCACGTCTTTTCTTTTGTATCTGAATTGTCTACCTCAGCAACTAAAAGCTGGTGTCTAGGTCATCACTTCGGGTATTTGCCAACGCAACCAGTTTTTATTGCTAAGCTTCTGAACAGGATTTGTTACTGATAGTCAGTTATCCAAATTTGACGACAAATTGCTGCTATTTGGGACAATGGCATTGCTTTATTCTTTCATTTTATTTAAAAAAAATAAATAAACAATCTTCAAATATCCTCTTTGTAGTACAGAATCACCCAGGGCGAGATGCAGTGCAGCAGCATCTTGAACAGCCTGGTCATGTCTTTTTGTCTCTGTATTCTCTGCAGATTCATTGTTTTGACGACCTCAGCTGGCATCATGGACCACGAGGAGGCCAGACGAAAACACACAGGAGGAAAAATCCTTGGGTTCTTTTTCTAAAACATGTAAAATCGCCAACAAATAAACATTGGAAGACAAGTCGTGTGTGCTTTTGTTTTCTTAATGCACAACATGCCATGTACTCGTTCACACACTTGGTAAAGAATGCATTAATGCACACCTCCAGTGAAAGCAGTTGTTTTGATTGACACCTTGTTTTTGGCTGAAGGTAGTGGGATATTTAATTGTAAAGATTGGTGTTCATAAGTTACACAGTAAACAGTGAAATGATGCAGATCTAGTAGAAAAGCTTCAGTTTACAGTGTAGAGGCTAAAAATGTTTCTGCTAGAATTTTACATTTGAGTGTTTTGTCTGTTTACTGGGAAAAGGCATGTTTGTCAAACTGAGGTTGACTCTAAAGATGCAGTGGCTTCAATCACTGGCACAGTTTTAACTTAAGTGGCAATATTTCATGTCTGGCATCTGTAAGAGGAATGCAATGAGTTTTTTAATGGTGTTCACACTGAAATGCACATTCCTTAATGGGGTGTTCATAGCTCATCTTGACTAGACTGGTGTGGAGAGAGGTTGACAACCTTTCTGAGAGGGAAAAGTCCTCTTGTACTTTGCATGTGAAACAATTGGAACATGCTTTAATCTACGGTGGTTTGTAGTTAAACTAAGTTTTTTGGGGTTTTACGTTCTGGTGTATTGATATTAGACTAGCCAGTATGTTTTCAAAGCTTCAGGAAGCTTGTTGGAGGGGGTAAATAAAAAACCTAGCACATTAGTGGTAATCGCACGCTTGTAATCATTGACTTTGACTCTACATTAGAAACTTAATGTCCTTTGATTAATGGAAAAAACAAACATTAATGAATTTAATGAGCAGACTTCCTAAAAGCTCACCAATGCTTGTTGCTTGAATGATTTAAAGCGTCCTTCTAATAATTCTTGTACATTTTGTACAATTGCTCATATCTACCAGCAGAGGGCATGTGCAGCTTTATTTCTAGACAAAATGCATGCTGAAAAGGTAACCCTCATTTTGAGACGTGCTGATGCGTTTCTATGGAAACAAAGTGCAATGTTCTTATGACTTCACGTACTGAACTTGATGAACGTAGTTGCATTAACCACTACAAAAAAAAGCCAACCATTCCCCTTTCAATTACTGATATAATACTGTTAATCAAATGAGTCTTATGAAAAATAAAACACTGCATTTTTAAGACAATACAATGTTAGCATAAAAAACAAATATGAGGGATGGCGATAGTTTCCATTGAAAATAAATTTTACTGCCTTCAATTAAGGACACGCGAGTCATTATTCAGTAACAAGCCGTATAACGTCCAGATGTGCAAATGTTCTTCTATGGCTTTGTTCGGAACTATATTCTTTGGGGAAAAAGCAGCAGAAACGGCCGATTTTTCTACTGATATGTATGATAACTTTTCGAACCGTTGTATGAAATCATTTTGCGATTTCAATTTGCAACGGCGCTTGGCCTTGATGTAGCGTTGCTCCGTAATTGAGCAGGACAAGGGTTCCCATCTAGACCTGAGCTCCCATCCATCACCCTCCAGCTGTGATCCCCTGAGCATTGCCTGCTCAGCCTGGCAGCTGCGGTCCCCCACGCCGTGACAAGCAGCTTACCGGAGGAGAGGAGACATCACGGTTGTTTTCTACACCTCTCACCTGCCTTTGCTGTGAGCTCTCTTCTTCTCCGGAGGAAGTTATGCTTGAAGCAGGGGCTTATTTCCTGACTTTAAGAGTATATAATTAATGCCGAATGAGGTTTGGTGTAGGCTTAACGACTTTTTGGTATTTCTGAATCGCTATGTGGGAGAGCGGTGGGTCGGCATTTCTGTTTGTTCACGAAAACAAGATATGTTGAGGAAAAGTTTATAAAAACAGACATTTGGAAGAGAAGGTTTCAGCTCTGCGTGGCTGGAATCATACCGTTTCAAAGCCGCTGACTGTAATATGCAACAAAACCAGTTTGTATTAAATCCAGCCCCCCCTTTCTTCCTCCTGGGCATCTATAATAACTTTTCTTTCAAGTATGGAAGCTGTAATATCAGACGTGTGTTTGCCGCTGAAGACAGTAATCAGGTCCAGGCCATTGCCCCTGCTGGCTAAGGGCTTATTTGATGACTGTTGATGTTGGGTGTTCAGGCCCATTTGGTCGTTCGTCTCTGTGTGACGGGACCTTTTCTGCGGGCTGATGGGCATTGCTTTGAGTCTCACAGATGCCGCTGCTGTAACGAGCACCAGCCTATGGTTGTTCCTTTGACTGGGCTCCTCTGTGATGCTTTAATGGTTTTTCACAATGCCCTGCTGATGCAGAGGTGAACGCGTCGCCCCAAAACATGTCAGTCACCATTTAACTCTCATAATTACATCATTAATCAAACTTAATGCTCTATGATTAAAGTGACATTTCCCTGATTCATATCCCCTGTGCTACATGACGCTAACAAAATCATAGCTTATGTCGTTCAGTTCTGAACCAGAGGACATGTAGCTTGAGAGTGAGTTTCATAAGCTAATGTTTACATCGATTTATGTTTGCCCATGCTGTTAACAGAAAACGAAGCCTTCATGTGTTTCAAGGAAGTTAGTTGCCCCTCCTTTATAGGATGCCTTAAAGAAGTCCATAGTTGTCTTTATTCTGCCTGTAAATAAATTCCAACATGTCAGTCAGTTCGCTTAAACATTTATCTTAAGGCTCTTTCACTTCACTTATGAATGGTCTATTCATATCAAGAGTGCTACAGTGTATGTATGTGTATGTTTTTTTAGAAAAGTCATATTACATATATACAACAAACTGCAGTTTAACATTTTCTTATAACTATTCTGTTGACTTATTCCAAATTTTATTATTTGTACTTTTTGCTGTGTACGTTTTGTGTGTGTGTATATATATATATATAATGTATAAAAAAATGAGTTAAATAAATTATAGAATTGTAAAAATGTATATTATTAATAATCAAAGTCAACATACTACACTGGATATTTAAATGCAATAGGACATGATACATTAATACCAGATACTTTAAGACAGAATTATTATATTCATTATAATTCTATTAGTAGTGCATTATTATGTGCCTTAGAATGTTTTTTTCACTGGCCAAACATCATATATGAATAACTATAGGGTGGACGGCTGTAGAATGGATGCTAGAAGAACTCATTTGCAAAGCCAGAGATTCAAGCTTTGTAATCTCTGCCATTTTTAAATGACTGTGTATTAGTAACATGTAATCTTATGCATACTATACTGTTTAAGTGCGTTGTGCTGTGTCTTGTGGCTTTGATCCCAATAGAAGGGAAATTATAGGAGTTCATTGCACTCAATGTGGTGGATTTTCAAGAAAACCCCAGACAAAGGAGAAGATGGTAGCAGACAGACAGAGCCTGCTGACAGTGACAACACAACTAGTAATTAGAACGATGCAACAGAGAGGGAGAAACAGAAAGTGGTGGGCAGCCTGGGGCTTGAGCACAAACAGGCACTGTAAATAGATGGCTCCGCTGTAGCACTCACTCCATCTCAGACTTCCTAATAGGTGCTTTTCAGCAGCAGTGTAGAACTTATCAAGAAAAGTTATCAAAACTCGGTATCAAGGAAACAAGAAACTGGCTGGGAAAAAAAATTGCAGGCTGTCGGCAAAACACTAATTTGGAAACTTGTTGCCTTGCCTGACACCTCCATTGTAGAACCTGACCAGGTTTCACTATTCACCGCTGAGTCTTTCAACGGGAAAAGAAGTTTAAAAAGGCTGCAGACTGTATCGTGGCGAACGCAGCTTTCTTTTCTCATCATTGTATAAAAATAAATACTCTTCAATTACATGCTTTATTTGTCGACGTGGATTTAGAGTTTTTCTGTATTGTGACATTTAGTGGATTACAAGGAAAAAAAAATGTCAGCTGAGGGACAGGGTTTATGCAATGAGAAGCTTTTAAAAAATGTTTTTAAGCAGAGCAGATTCATTTATTCAACTTTATATTGTTTCTGCAAGAGTTAAACCGAAAACATATCTTAAAAGTGGTTCATACAACTTCATAAGCAATATTCCAGGTTTTCTAAAGTCAAGCAATAGCTTGGTGTGAGGAAAAAAAGATGTTGACATCTGCGCTTGCTCTCTTTGGAGTGTTCATGAGGTATTTCATCAATTTTCCATTAATCGTTTTATCCAGCTTACAAAATGATTTATGCACATATACGACTGGTTTTTAAGTTCTCACTGACTCAATCTTTTTTTTTTTTAAATGTAGTCATTATTTATATTATCAGTGAATGATGACTTACATTTTAGTCTGATTATCACACAAAGCTACTGTATGATTCCAGAAGACTTAGTATATATATGTTTTCATTGATTGTATGTCTTTTTTTTGAAGCTGTGAATGGAACATTTACATCCTTCGAAAATTCTTCACAGGGTGTTCCCCAGAAGAAAAGAAAGTCATATGGCTTTATTAATCATGATCTTTCATTGTCGGGTGAACTAATCTCGTAAAGGTCAGTCATGAATCAGTCAATCACTGCTTTCTCTTCACTCCATTTAGAATAGCAGTACCAGCCTCTCTGAGCAAAGCAGAGGACAGAAGGCCGGCCCTCCTGCCTGTCAGAGAACCATATTGTCGGCATTAGCTGAAATGGCCAGTTTGGCCGGGCCAAGCACGGAGCTGATGAGTCAATTAGTGCAATGGCAGTCGAAGGGCGGCCGGCCCTCCTGTTCATCTAAGAGAGGTTGAAACCAAACCAGGAGCTAATCATCATCATTTATGAATGAAGCCATGTAAGGTGACATTTTGTATGATGCTGGAGGTGAGAATGAATGAGCGCGAGCTGAGCTGTTTACAGAGGCAGAGGGCCCGTCTGGACCCAAGGTGATGTTCAGGACGTGGTCAGACTGCGAGGGCTGAACACAGTGGCTCTGTGGACTTCACAAAACCAGAGGAAGGAGTTGTTTTTCTGGGAGAGGCGTGTGAGTAAACAGCCTCTCGCCATCAAAGGCTCAAACGCACTGACAGTTTGTTTCAAATGGATTTTTGTCTTGAAGAAGGCATTTGTGGTCCGTAGTTGTGAAAAGTGTCTTGATGCAACAGGCTTCAAGGAACAGAGAACAAGAGGATGCTGTTTTATGAGCAGCTCCCAGCATTACATTTGTATGTTAAAAACATTAGACCAACAGAATTGGACCCCATCTACATTTTTCAGAAGATTGTTTAGCAAAAGAAGAAAGAAAGTGATTTTATTGCATTTACGTTTTTTTAACAACGAAAACATACAAAACTGATTCACTGTGTTATTTAACTGGAAATGCATCGTCACAGTCTTTGCAGAGGGTCCACATTAGTGATTTCTTGCTTTTTATGTTTGTCAATAAAAAAAGTGCACTTTTTCGACATTTACCAGCAGGGGATGTCTGGAACAGGCTAAGTAACCAACCACAGACCCCTTGATTGTGTGGCACTTTCCGAGGGATGCAGTTCTTCTGCATGGAGCTTGGGGGCAGTAGTGGATTTCCTAATGTTACCAGCAGAGTGACACAAGGCCAGCTCATGTATCACTGCTCTCCAGCCATGTTTGAAAGGCTTAAAACCCCAATTAAGATTGGTCCAGCTGATAACGGAATTAGCTTTGTAATGTCGAAATGGGCCAAAGTGAGTCTTGAAAGTGTTGATCAAATGCTTTTATTATCAAGCCATCTGCCGGTCTTAGATTCGGTTGAATAAATAAATATTGATTAATAAAATGTCAACCAGGTGACCCCAGGTGTCTGTATTAAACTCTAGGACGTCGCTAGGAAACTGCATCCTGCTCGGCTTTGACATTATTCACGGCTGAGGGTGGAATGGATCTAATAGCTGTGTAAGTGTGTAACTAATATAAACTTTCTGAATGATTATGTGTGGCTGAAAGGAAGAACTGTGACATAATTGTGAAGAAATGCATATGTAAAGGAATAACATACTGGCTGGTCATTAGTGTAGAATTACACCGAGAAGATGTCTTGTATAGGAGTTTATTTTGGGAAAATTGCTGGTTGACATTTTCCCCCCCTTATTACCTTATTATTGTAATAGCTATGGAGAAACTGCTCTATAAGATATAGAACTAAATTATATGGATTTTGGTGCATTTTTCTGCTCTCACAATGTTTCCAAGTTAACTTTTCAGTGGAATCACAATGCCATCGTTGAATGTGTAGTCTAGTTCCTGCACAAATCATCCGTATATAATCTGGTTCTTGTTTAGTGAATGTAAAGATCCAGTCTGTTATCAATAGTACATCGATTTATGAAGCACAGCTGTGACTTCTGTGTGAGCATACACATGCTTCATACATATCTACATCACTGACAACAGACAACAAACTATTTCTATCTGCAAAATCTTAATGTAAACACACTAGGGATGTGTGAAAAAAAAATCTTAGCTAAAGACAAACAAAATGAAATGAATTATTTTTCATATACGTTTAATTATACCAACAAAGCACAATTCACCTTAAAACAAATAGCTTAGGAAAACGTTTTGGTCGTTTTTGAGATACCCTTATTGAATCATGTATGTTTTACTGTACAAATAAATGCAGCTTTGCTGAGCAGAAGAGAATACTTTGAAAAAAATGTTGTGTTATAATAAATGTATTAATAGAGCTGTTGTAATTAGTATTATTACCATTCTCTGTCTTTTATTATTTTATTTTAAAAATGTTACTGAGCAGATGACTGTAGTAACACTCTTTCAGCACAGATTTGGACTTTGAACCTTGGCTAACACGCAGCATTATTTGAATAGGCTACATGCAACTCCTGCAGTTTATTTGAGGCCATTTTCAAATTCAGCCTTCAACCAGCAACAGCCACCCTTCAGAAACATAATGTCAGTGCTCGTAATGATTGTACCATTTTTCTCTGACACTTTTAAATGCTTTTACACTGCCGAAATGTTTGCTGCATTAGGGTGCGCTTCTTTTTGATCACATCATGTCCTTGTTCCGTATAATTTATTTGGTCTTTTCAGTTTTGTATATAAAATTGCTTTTTTTGCTGTTTATGTCCGAACAATTTTGGTTGTCGAGCATTCGGTGAAAAAATGAATCATATGAGCTGGTCTCTTTGAAATGCGCATAAGTGTTATCTGTAACTAATGATACTTATGACATGTTTAGTCAGTAAAAAAAAACAAAAAAAACAATAGCCTTATTTTTACAGAAAACCCTTAATGAAATTGATTAAGAGCTAGAATCATTAAAGGGGTCATATGATGGCTATTTTTTATATAATTCGTTAGGGTCTTATTGAAAAGTCTGTAATATAGTTTGTTTAAAATGTATGATTGGTATTGTAATAACACTACCCTGTCAGAAACAGCTCTTTTCAGGGCAAGTCGTATTGCGTCATTCTCCTTTAAATGTAAATGAGCTCTGCTGACCCCGCCCATCTCCTTCCAGCCACTCTTTGAGAGAATGTTTACTTTAAGCGCATTCACCCTGTGACGTCACACAGACAGGCATCTGAGATCGGCTCGATTTGAGTAGATTAAAAAAATAAACCCTGGTAGGATTTTTATAGGGTGTTTGGGTATACACGCTGCCAACACATTTCAGTTCAAACAACTTGTAAAAGCGCATGGAGCATTATATGACCCCTTTAAGATCTGTCAGATCGCAAGGCATCTAATTCTCCCTTTTTGATTTCAAATCGGTCTCATTCGAAGATCCCCTCTAAAAATAGTCCTATTCACTGTACATGATTTTAGAATTTCCATTCTTGCTTGCATGAGTGAAAGCTGAATGATTGAAGGGAAGATTGTGTTCGCACAGTGTCAGATGTATCTCCTGGGGGATGTTTGTGTATTTGTGTTTACTCTCTCAGACAGCTGCTCTGACTTCACTTCCCCTGTCGCTATTACCCTGCGTTCAGACAGCAGAGCCACTCGAAGCCCTTTTAGCATCCTATGGTTTTCTATTTACAAGCTAACAGTTCTGTACAGCCGATACACTGGAGATCACGTTTCACTAATGCCGTCTAAGGCCCAAGTAATTAACGTAATCTAAGCCCACGCTGCCGAAGGAGAAGAGTCAGTAAATATTATCGCTGGAAAAGAAGGACGTAGGGACTAAGGCAGGTTTGTGTGTGTAGGCCCAGCTCGCTTCTCATTGGTGAGTACCGTATTGACTTGATTAGTTACTAATTAAAAAGCTGACTGGCTGGCTGGGCCGAGGGAGATGACTTCATTAGCAGGGTCTCGGAGAGTGTAATTTTTCCCTGTTCATTCACACATCTCCTTGGCAGCAGGCAAACAGGAGAGAGATGGATCTCTCCAGCAGGATCAGCCAAGGTCACAAAGAAAGATCAGCCTAAATGATCAGTCAGGGATGATTTATATGCTTTACCAATTTATAAGCTATTCTTTTTCTCCTCTCAGGAATACATTGGTTCTTTTTCATGACCCTGCATAAGACAAGACGTTTAGAAAACGGATGGGTTTTGGACATTGCTTTTTCAGAAGTTACCACCACAAAGCTATCAAACTGTTTGGATAGTTGCAATGTGGTTAATAACAAGCTCGAGTCTAAAGAGCCCAAGTCCAAGTCTAGATAAGGCTCTTGTTTGTGTGTGTGTTTTGTTTTTTATTTGACATTTTCTGATGAATAGTGTAATTAGGTCATTAAAAATATTATTATTAATTATTAATATCATATTCACGAAATAACAATGCACAAAGCAAGGTTACACTTCTAAATTAAGCTGCAATAAGTATGCATACTGATGAACTCGTATTTAAAGTTGGGAGACATGTTGGGAGACATAACTTGTGAGGTTGTGATGTTGAAATGGTAATGTCAGTTTAAATATATGGCAGACACACTGAACTAAATTGATAATATTTCATATAGTACTGTCAAAAGCTGTCAAGGTTTTGTTTGCATAATAAATGTGTGCTGTGTATATTTCTTTCCTATATAAAATAAAAAAAAAAAGTAGTTTTAATTTGAAATAACTTGTTACCCCGCTGCCTAAAATTTTTTAGTTGACTCTGCTAAAACAATTTTTTATACAGTGTATAAATAGACACACATGCATGTATATATTTAAGAAAAATTGAAAGTGTTTATATATATATATATATATTACACACACACACACATATATATATATATATATATATATATATATATATATATATATATATATGTGTGTGTGTGTCTGTGTGTGTGTGTAAATACATTTACATATTTTCTAAACCTAATGTATGGGTATTTACATATACATAATAGATATACACAGTACACACATTATTCAAGCAAAAGACTTTGTGATTAATCATTTGACAGCACTAATAATATTTAATATACATTATATTATAGCAGAAACTAAAGTTGGGATACCATATATGAATCAGTAACAGATATGTACATTTTCTATTGATCAAGTAGATATTTGGGTTTTCAGTTTGAAATCTAATTCTTTTGCTTTGCTTATGAACTTGAATACGACACATTGTAATAAAGAATGCTCGACTTGAAGGTATGAAATTAATTTTACCATCGGTGCAGATGCAGACTTCCACTTTACATGTTTACTCAACAGTAATCCATCATTTGAGTTTCATGTTCATGTCTGAAGCGCAAATTTGTGGATTACTGATGTAAAGTTTCTAATTAAGGGTTTCTAATAACAACTGAGCAATAGTCTGATATTCACCATCTGATATTCTGTAGAGCAACTGTGGGCGCCTTTTTTAAAATGTTCGGTACTTTTAGCTCTCTTACAACAGATGCATTGCTTTTAGGAGGTCCCGGTGCTTTCGCTGCACGTTGCATTGCCCGTTCTGTACCGTTCTGTTAACATCTCTCCGCAGCACACCGAGTCCATAAGCCTGCTTGACTGCGCAGATCTGGCTTTTCTGGGAGCGAGATGAGCCCAAAGTAGGATCTGTGCTTCAGCAGCTGGTTGTGTTATCTCTGTGCCGCTCTCTCCCTCAGTGCCGCCCCTGGCATCTCTACATCTCTGCAGATGACACTGCTGGGAATTGCTATCAAACCTCCCAGATGCCAGCGTGTTTATCATTAGCTTGAGTTGGGAAAGCGAGACTATTGTCGTGGAACAGTTTCACATGAGGAGGTATAAGAGCAGCTGCTGAAGGCATAGCCAGACGTGCAGTGCCCAGGAACGCTCCCTTCCAGCCCATTTGTATCTATTCTACAGCCTGAGTTTGCAGCTGTAGCCAATGATTTTAAAGCATGCTCGTGTGTGTGTGTGTGTGTGTATTTGAGGCAAATATAGGCCTCCCTCAACAAACATGTAGAAGTGCTTTTATGCTTGGATGAGCATCCTCACATATTTGACATCCATATTGAATTTCATTTAACCCGATGAAAAAAAAAGAACAATCCATAAGTAAACAATGGGGCGCACTATTTAAACAGCTGGGTGGGTACACTTGGGCCTCGGGGGGATCCTGTATGATCACTTTGTAGCAGGAGGGCAGTCATTACATTAAGGATTGTTGAATCATTTAATTAAATGTAATATCCATGCTAAATTGCAAAAGCTCAGCAAATTGAATATAAGGTATATGAATTTATTTTATTGAATTTTTATTGCTGTTATGGATGGTTTTAGAAATAGAGTGAGAAGAACACTGTAGCAAAATTATTACTGTATGAGCCCAACATATATATTTCTTAAATAGCACAGGTATATGTGTAGCAGCAGTCAACAATGCTTTCAAAATTATATTCTTTTCTTTTTATGCCAAAAATGATTCGATTATTAAGCAAAGATCATGATATTTTAAAATATTTTGTAAAAGTTGTGAAAGTATTTTGCATTGTTAAGATCATAATTTGGACAACTTTAAAGGCGAATTTCTCAATATTTAGCCTCAGATTCCAGATGGTTGAATTCAGACCAAATACTGTCCTATCCTAACAGATTACATCAATGCAAAAATTTCAATTTAAAGAAATGTATCCTTATATAACTCATTTTCCTGTGATGCAAAGCTGAATTTCCAGCATCATTACTCCAGACTTCATGCGTCACATGATCCCTCAGAAATCATTCTTATAAACTCATGTGCTGATTGTGTATTATTATCCATGTTTAAAACTGTTGTGCCGCTTAATATTTTGTAAAACAAACACGCATTCATATTTTTAGTATTCTTTGATGAATAAAAAGTTCAAAAGAACAATTTCAAAAGAAATAGGAATCTTTTTTTAATATATAAATGTCTTATAATTTTTATAAATTAAACGTGTTACTTAAAACATACTATTGACCTACTATTGAACTTGGAAATTATGTATATTTGTACACGTATATTTATGAATCTATCAGTTCTGGCTCTGGCTTTAACTGTTTTCAATATATCATTTTGCAAACAAAATCATTAGCAATTACTTCCGGAAAAGAAATATTACCCAAATATGTCACTTCATTATTTGAAGCAAAGAACTTTGACAGCCATGGCTGCTAATCACTTTTTGTGCAGGTCTTACTGAGGTCAGCAATAAGTCATCCATTCTGTCGCCGCCCACCTGGTCAATATTTGAGTGGTTTGTCCTTAATCATAGAAAGAAATAGCCCGCTGTTCATTTGACCCCAGCAGTGAGATCGTGTTCAGCTGTGCTTTTTCCTGTTGTGTTATGCTGATGCGAAGGCTTCCCTGGATGGCTGTCCCACATTTAATGCAGGTTTGAGATTGAGTCAGTCAGAGTGACAGAGGAGTCATGGTTATCTCAGCCACCTGTCTCATAACGACACTGAGAGGAGTCTCATATGAGGCCCTGGCACAGCAGCAAGTAATTATGCTGCCATAACAGGTGACTTGTAGCAGATTGCGGCGGTGATGTGCTGTGTGTGTGCATGCATGCATGTGCAAATCTCTACACTGTGGGGCAGGAGTTACAGTGGAGCCTGGCTATGCTGACCAAGCATTTTCCTTATAGACAAGTCTGAAATAACTGGACATGAGTACCATGCCTTTCATAGCACAGCTCTCTCGATCCAATTATCTTAAAATAATATAATATGGCCATGGTTAAATACTCTGTCAGATCATCTCATGCATCGTTTAGAATTTAGAGGATTTTTGGAGCCAACTTTTGATAAGCATGCAGATGATAAGCATACCAACTTTTGATAAGCATAGATGATTTTATTCTACAGGAGGTGAACTGTTGGGTATGCAATCATAAAAAAAAGATAATAATTAAAAACAGGTATCAAACAATTCATTAAATATAAAAATAAATACCACTATTTAATTACTTTAAAATATCAAGGGAAATAATTAAGCATTAAATCTAAATGAAATAAAATATACCAATAAAATCATTCTTGAAGACTTTGATTAAAACAAATAAATACATTTAAATAAATATTATTACATTACTAAATATGAATTAAAAAAACCATTTTCAAACAAATAATTGTTTTAAAATAAAAAATCTATTTATTATTGCAAAAACATTAAAATAAATTCTACAGAAATAATTTTCTGTTTAAACTGAAGTTCTGTTTTAGTTTTGCGCTCATGCACATGGCGTAAAGCAGACCTAGAAGCCAGCGGAACATAAATATAAAATCCCTTTAAGCATATTCAGAATGATTAATTTTGGAGAAGCGCTATTCCTGGATCAGTTTTGCCTTCTGACACGCAATGTCTACAAGCAGAGACAGATGGAAGCTGATCCTAAACGTCTCAGGGCTCCTGCTGTCTGGCACTGTGGGACTATAGGCAGGCGAAGGCCGTGATAGATTCCAGGCATGGGCTCAGCTGCTGCAGTATGTGTTGTGTATTGATCATGGCTTTAATGCTTCTCCATCTGCCAGGTGATGATGGAGGTCCAGGGTGAAAGAAGCCGCAGTACGCTGCTATTTCTGCTGGATACGTGCCCGCTGACGTCCCTCTCTAACCGCACCAGCCATGTCCCAATATACTCCCTTCCGAACACGCTCGAGATAGACTTCCCTTGTTCTTATTAAGGGAGTGGATGTGTTTTTGTGTGTGTGTTAGACTGCTGAGTCAATGGGGTCTGTGGTTAGCCTGCGCCGCTTGATCCTGCTGTCTGCTTTGGAGAAGTGGAGTGTCACATAACCGTGTAGAGCGGGCCGTGCGGTTGGAAAACTCGCTATACGGAGGATCTATGGCACAGCAATTGAAAAGCACCGTATATTCAGCTGCCGAACTCTCACATTATTAACCATCAAGGACGAGTTTAGGAATGGGGGAAGGTGTCCCGAGCTATCTTTCTCTCATTATTGTTTACATTTGAATAATAGCAACTGTCAAGGTGACTGTCTTTTCTCCGAGGAGCCTATTAAATTTTCTGATGGGCCGCCAAGATTGCAGACTGTTCAATATGCATATTCCTGCTCATAGAATAAAGGTGAACTCATGGATTTAAAAGAAAGGGCCTGGAATCGCTCCCTGGGGCCCTGCGAATTGACGCCTTGTCCTTTCTATTAATGATTAATATTTGATTCATTTAAAAGACTGTGTCACCTGCCCTTTATTGAGGTGCCACAACCTACCCACCCTCCTGTGCTACAACCAGGCTGTGGAGCTAAACCCTACACGTTTTACCTGTTTTTTATTGGTACTGCAGTAGTTTAATTGCATGCAGGGACAACTGATTTAAAATGCAATGGTTGAATTTTAAAGTGTTCCTATTATGGTCAATGAAGTGTTCATATTTTACTTTTGGGAGTCCCAAACAACCGGTTGACATGCATTCGTGGTCAAAAAACACTTATTTTCTTATAATATGCATTTATTTGTATTTGTTCAGCGAATTAATATGCATTAATATGTATTTATATTATTATTTTGTGTAGCACTACCTCTCTTTCTGGTGTAGAAATTTCTAAGGGACTGCTCTTGGTTCATAAACAAAATGCCTTGTGATGTTGGATTAAGGCCCCCCTCTCTCTGATTATACCTATTATATACTTTATTTCCTGAGTCAATACCCTCAAAGAAACAAAACAAGATGGTTTCTCGAATAGGAAAAGAGTAATTTAATGAAGTAAAAATCTGAAACGGTAAAGAAAAATCGAGCAAGATACTTCAGTTAAGAAGAATACTTTCTAAATCCCAACTGTCGCCAAACCACGTATCTCCCCCCCTCTTTTAGCTGATGGGAGTGCAGACAAGGTACTGGGTAAATAAATCAAATGTAATTCCAATACAATTTCAAAGAGCGAGAACGTCAACGAAACAGCAACAACAGTGGGTGCACAAAATCACACACACACACACACACACACACACACACACACACACACACACACACACACACACACACACACACATCCCCTCCCCGCTGCAGGCCTGTGTGGCTAGTGTGCGTTGAGGCCTTGAAAACTGAAACTGGCCGCTTCACTCGAGTGAGCAAACGAACAAACAAACAAACACACAGTACCCCTTCTTCCCGTTCCCAGATCACAATCTCTGAATATTCCTGGTCCCCAGCCGAAGCGTCGATCGTCCCACGATGCTGGAGGAACACCCAATGTTTCCGGTAGCTGGGTGCGCTATCCGGAAGAATAAAAGAAAAAAGTCCATCGATTGTGTTAACGTTTCGACACACAAACACTTTAGTACGGCTGATGCACTAGCGGTCGAGGCGGCAATGTCCGTAAGCGTTCTTGGAAACCTCAGATAAACTTAACGCTAACCCATATTGTGGGCTAACTGTATGTTAACAATTAATACAAAAAGGGAAAAAAACACTGTTACAGAGAATTGAACGAAAAGCCCTTTTTTTGTCTCATCTCTCGCAAGTTTGTTCTACTCACGACTCTTTTTTTTCTCTCCTTCCTTATTATCCAATCGGATTACTCTGACCTATTTTGGGGCGGGTTTAAACTACGGGATATCCAATCACTAAATACAAACAAGTTAGATTGTATGCACCACGTTTTCCCCTGTGCATTTCTAACTAACTTTCACGCTACATAACGTAATGATATGTAGAAAGGTAACCTTAAAAAAAGAAAAGGAAAGAGTACACATTACAAATACAAATTTAAACAAACTGAATAAAATACATACTTAAACCTTATCACTGAAAGGATTTATTTTTCTATAGGGTTACATATGTAGTAATTCATATTTGTTCAGCGACTCCCAAATGATCTGCTCAAGGATTCAATTTAAAGCAGTGTTTGTGAGCATTTAAAGCTCCAAAAACAGCACCTAGTGGTAAAGAATGAATCTGCATTTTTATTCAGACCAACACGAAAAGATCTACAAAAAATGTTTGTGTTAACATCAACATGAAACGGCTTGGGACTGATTCAGACTGATAAAACTCTTTCTTTTGAGAGACAATAATTTCAGATTTAAAACTTGTTTTCATTCAAATAAATGATTTTTTCAACTTTAAGCAGCGTAACTGTTTTCAACAATTATAAAAATAAGAAATCAGAATATTAGAAAGATTTCTGAAAGAAAAAGTATCACAATGTTTTACATGGATTTTATAATGCAGAAAATTCAATATGATCTGAATTGTTTTAATGATGGAGAAAAAGGAGAGGCAGTGTGTTATTGAAAACATGAGGTTGTCATTAGTATGTGATTTACATTTACATGCAAAGTGATGAGTCAGTGTGTAATGACCTTTAGTCTTCCCTGTTTGACCGGGTGTCTGATTATTTGTCTCTCTTACCTGTTAATTATCTCACTAGTCACCGTAGTCTTATTTACACCCAGTGTTTCTCCGATCACGTCAATGTATGGTGATGTGTAGAGCTTACTTGTTATCTGGATAATTACAAATTTTGAACTTTGCCTCGTGGATTATTATAAACACTGAAGTGTGGCAGTAATAATATTCCATTACTGTTCAAACTATATTTTTGATCAAATAAATGCAACCTTGCTAAGCATAAAACACTTCAAGAAAGTTTTATTTTATTATTCTTTTTTGCACATATTAATATATGAAACTGTGAATGCTAATTCATGATTTATAATAATCAAAGTATCCTAGATCCTAGTCATGTTAAATGTGTGCAAGTAAGAATTTTAGAGCTACCAAATCTATAAAGTTCTAAGAATCAACCTGCACATTTCTACAATGAACAAGCCTATTTTATATACTTGTTTCTTAACAGGATTGGAAACGTTCTGTGTGTCACAATCACAATGTTTACCCACATGGACTTTCCACTGTGTTTTCTTTGGTTTTGGGTACTTTTCCAGTTGGGACCTCTTTTTTGTTTATTTTATTTTTTTTGGAAAAAGGACATAACAAACTGTGTTGTGACACTGTGCTCCCTGTCTAAGTTCCACAGGCTATCAATAAGAATCCTAATCGATACTGATTTCAGTGCCTCATTGATGGTGTCTGTGGACGTCCTTGGCTGCATCTCCATGCTGTTCAGTTGCTCAGGATCAGGCAGATATCTGTATGTGTTCACAAAGTGCCCTCGGTCTCTGAGGCTGATGATGGAGTGGATCCAGGTTCTGTATGAGCCCCAGGGACACCAGACTAATTCTGTGAGTCCCTCTGAATAATGACTGCGGGCACACAGGGTTGACTGAGAGGAATTGGAACATTTGCCAGTACTAGTTATATAGTACTGGGGCTGCACACTGCTACAAGGAGGGTTAATTACAAGCACATAGATAAAAGCTAATAAATCCAGCGACATAATGGAAGGAGCGAGGGACCAATCCCACCCCTCATTCATCTCCTGCCATTTAAAACAGACTCGACTCACGGCTGTGAGAGACCGTACCAGCGAGTTCAAAGGTGGGTTTGAAATAATCGTGACAGAGTGAATAACTTCAAGGGCATTTTCTGTCAATCTGCTGCAGCTTGGAACGTAATAAAGCGTGGACTATGATGTCTTTCAAGCTGCAGACCAAAAACTGCATCAGCATGAATCAGTAAATCAGCTGTTGTCCAGTAAATCCTTCAGCGGCTGAATTAAGGGCCGTAACTTATGAATGCTTCATACTGACCCGGCTGATGGATCTGTGCGTAGCAGATGAGCTCTGCAGCAGATCTAGTGTCGTTACAGTCCAGACCGCTGCAGGCTGAGGTACTGCTCACATTTGGGCTGGTGTTTGTTATAAAAGGGCACTGCTGACTGGTTTTGACAAGTGGGTCACAAGCAGTGTTAACTGCTTTGTGTTTGATACGTTACACACAGTTTAAATTATAAAGGCAGCTATATACAATATCTCTCTCTCTCTCTCTCTCTCTCTCTCTCTCTCTCTCTCTCTCTATATATATATATATATATATATATATATATATATATATATATATATATATATATATAGTTTTTTTATATATATTAATATTAAATGTACTAAATAAAAAACAACACATATAGCCTACATTAGCATTCAAACAAACTGGGATCTGTAAAATTTTCTATGTTTTTTTTTAATGTCTTATGGTGCATTTATTTGATCAGATATAGTATAAAATATAATTTTTTCTTACAGACGTTCTAGTTTTGCAGCACTTACTGGGATACAGGATATTGGTGACCCTCTTCCATCACAGGCCCTGATGACACAAGACATATTTAAATCTCACGTCATAACCTGGAGCACTTTGCATTTTACAAGGATTTACATTATAAATGTATATGTGGAAAATGCATTATACAGCCATTATGCCACACAGACATCTGTCTGCAGGCTTTGCGACTCCATAGGGAGGTGCTGCGAGGCCTCGAGTGAGAAACAGCAGAGCTTTTCCTGTTTTCCAACAGTAATGAGCATTTCCGCTCTTTCATTTTAAAAGTAGCAGTTTGGCTTCAGCGTTCAGGCACTTCTCAAACTAGTGCCGCTGTGTGACAAAATGCAGAAACTCGCAGAACAAGCTGCTTTTTAAGCAATATATGGGCATAGTTTTCCATGCACCTTAAAGCTTGTATTTTTAGGTGGCATGGGATGAACAGTGTTGCTTCTCAGTGAGGCATTGAGCTTAATACCTCGTTTAATATGCCAGCGAGCCAGTGTGTGCCCTGATATTGCTCTAATTGATGCTGCCGCGCGATGCCACATTTGCTCTATTGATAAATTGTTAAATAAGCAAGGCTCTCGGCCGCCCCCAGCCCCCTCATCCTGGGCTTTGTTTGTGTGCCAAGTGAAAGCTGCGCTCTGACAGGCGTTCTGCTGGGGATTTGAGTTCGTGCATGGCTGGTCAACCTTATTTGTATTGTTTGTCATGAAGACACTGTTGTTCTAAGGCTCTGCGGGGAGTTTGTTCGGCCTCTATCTCCTCTCTGTCTTTTATCTCTCTATTCGCACACTTCCACAGAGCTGAGATCCGCTGTCTGTTGGCTATGTGATGATATTGTTAGGGATTGTGGAATCGCATCCTAGAGCAAACCCTGAGAAAGGAGTGCTCTGTCTCCATCGGGGCCAGGCGCACGCTTTGCACTCTGATTTTTGGTAGAGGTGGAAAGAGGTTCATTGTGCTTTGCTTAAGTGTTGGCTCGGTGAAGAGGATTTCGGGGGTTGCCCTGACTTCCTGTTGGCCCCTGATTGAAGTGAGCCCTGATTTTTCTTCCAGCTTTTTCAGTGTCTGTGCACTTAGTTGGAATGGTACTCTAGGCTAATCACATGATTAGGGATGGAGCAGGTAACTAACCTGTGACTAACTTTCTGCAATGGCTTATATTTGGTCACTTGTCAGTGTTTCATACCTTTTCATGCAAAAGATGGGCCTCTTTTGTCTTATATTTTTATGCATGGAGACTTGTTCATCCTCTGAGAGAAACAGTGTGAATAATTTTTTTAAACATTATTTTAGTCTTAATTTACTAAAGGGCAATGAAAATGATCAGATAATTATCAAAAATATTATCCAATTTGTGCATATATATTCAACTATATATATATATATATATACACACATATATATATATATATATATATATATATATATATATATATATATATATATATATATATATATATATAGTAGACAACAATTCTCCACACTAAAGGTAAATTAGATTTTATATTTTATTTTTGCTGAATATATAGAGTATAATAAAATAAAATATGAAGTTAATAGTTTTCATGGTAAAAAAAAAAAGATTTGATTTGTTCAGAGCAGTTTTGCTTCAACAGTCTTTTTCTTTTTTCCTCAAATTTTCCATCGTGAACATCCATGATATGTATTCAATACATACAAATCAATATTATTTATATTCTAATTTAATTATGTATAATTACATTAAGTGGGATATTATAGAATTTTTCCACTTAAATTATTATATATTTGTATTATTGTCATTAAAGTATTTTTTATATACTTGTCGTACAAATCATTAAATTATTATATGGAAAGCACAATAAAAAATAGCTACAAAGCAGCAGTTTTTATTACATGAATTTAAAACTACATTTGGCAAAAACAAGAATTCGGAAATATTCCACACACGGCCGTGTGAAAACCAATAGTTCAAGTGAACACGACCATCTTTGTCAATCTGATTTACCAACCACTACAATGACAAAACTCGAAAAAACCCTGGTTATAACCAGAGCTGACACCATTTCTGTTAGCCAGAGCCCAGCTACACGTTGTGCTTAAAATGCCACAAGAACGAAAAGAGCGATATCATCCGGCGCGGGTGAGTGACCTCCCTCTGGGCACGTGCGCACCTTGTTAGGACTCCGACATGATTTACATTAAGCAGGGACATATTTTAGTCTCTAGGCAGAACATCCTTGCTAAACCACTTCCCCAGGACAGCAGGCATTTGATTTCACTGAGCAGGCCTCCCGAGCTGCATAGACCAAACACGCTCAAACTTGTTCTGAAAGAGATTAAAACTAAAGCCCGTTCCCTTTAACAGTCTCTCATTTAGAAGCAGCGCCGCACCTTGATTGTGGATTTTGCTGGCGTAGAGCCTCTGAACTTCACTTCAAAGTCAGCAGACTGCGAGGTGATCAGAGATGTCAGGACTTCAAAGCTCCAGAACGTCCGTGTAATAACCTCGCCTTTATTAAAACATCTTCTCCCATATTTGAAACACAACACAACAGAGACCCTACTATTACTATACAGGAGATTATTAAGACCCTTCCTGGCTTCATAAACAGAGCTGCTCCAGATGCACCGTGCGCTTTGTGTATCAGGTCAAGTAAATTTAGCACGCTGCCCTGGTACACAGGGACATGTGCAGTGTAAAGTGGTGTCTGCTTCTGTGTTTTGAGGTTTTTTTACACGGCAGGCTGAAAGCAACGGGCTCTCTGCTGGAGCATTAGTGTGCCGTGTCGGAGCTGCACTCAGATGACCAAGACCTAATGGAGGTCTGGGACCCCGGCGGCACACGCTACGACAGGGTGTCTAGAGACTCGTCCAGTTTAGCGCACATCAGCGCTTCGAAAGGGACACACTGGCAATCTGTTGTGCTAAGTGCCCCTGTCCCCTGCTTTCACTGCGAACGAAAGAATACCCTCTTCTCTGCTTCTAGGAAGTTGTACAGATGCTCGAATGCTTTCTGGGAAAAGCCAATTCAGTGAGTTCACGTTAGCCTTGAACTTTTGACCATATAAGAAATGCAGATGGATTCATTATTACTACGCATATGTGTAAAACCGAGTGTTTTTTCTATTAGTAAGTTGTGGATTTGAGCAAATTTGTCTTATGGTGACTTAACTGTACATTTCACCACTTTTTATGCTACTTTCACGTCTCCAGGAACCTGTAACAAGCGCAGCCGAGCACAAAAATATAATCTTATTTTAAACTTGCAATTTTCCTGTTGTGTAAGTAATCTATTCCTGTGATGGTAAACATTTACATTACTCAAGTCTTCAGTGTCTCCTAATCCTTTAGAAATCATTCTGATACGATGATTTTACGGCTGTGCTGCCTAATATTTTTGTGGAAACCATGTCTTAAAAAAAGAACAGCTATCAAAAGAACAGCTTTTATATAAATATTTTGTAGCATTATAAATATCATTACTGTCACTAATTATATATTATTGATATCTTTTAATCTGTCACCCAATCACTTGTATGGAAGTGATTATCATTAAATTAGTTTGATTAGATTTGTTATTATAACTTTGTAATTTGCATTATACAATCAAATTAAATAATAATGGTAATAGTATTAATTGGTATTAAGTCTAGAAATAATATATTTTTTATTTGGTAAGATGTCATGTAATAAAGGCCATTATTGTAAATATAGTGTATATATTATGTTGCGTTTTGAGTCATTTTTGTAATATTATTTTTATAAAGAAAATTTTTTTTTAAATGAATAAATCAAATTAAAAGGAATAAATTAATTAAATCAAATTAAAATGACTAAATTAAATTAAATACTAGATTACTCATTACTACAAACTAAACGATACATTTCCAAGGTCCTGATAACCCTGTAGTTCGTTATTTTGTACATGCATGGTCTTTCAGTGTTGCATGTATAACATTTGTGAAGGATATTCATCACTAATCACTGGATTATCCCACTGTCTAGATTAAAAATCAGACAGATTGGTTAAGAAAGCCCGCGTGCGTCCTAAAGCGCCACTGCCAGGCTGCAGATGGAGGGTGAGGGTGGAGACAATTAACTACCCATATCAGTATCTATTTAGCCCTGCAGGATTACATCAGTACACAGCGTCAAAGCAGTGACAGACACACTCAAAAGAAGACAGCTGTGTTTCCACGCTGCAGGTGAGACAGGTGTATGCCGTATAGCCGCTAATTAGACTGCCTTTTCCTATTCGGTGGAAGCAGCACAAGATCGATGGGCTAAAAGTGGCTCTTTGATCCTGGATCGAGGGATGCGGGGACTCCTGAAATCAGCCTCAGGGGACCACACACAGCTTTAGGGACCCCTGCCAGCTCCAGATTCTCATCTCCACCCTCTTGTAACGGCGTTAAAGAGCAGCGCTCCACATGTCAGCGGCTTTATCTACTGCAAATGTGACTTTCTCTAGAAGCAGAAACCTTGCGGAAGCGCATCTCCTGCCTTGTTACTGGTGAAGCATCGTGTCTGATGAGAAGAAATGAGATGACAAAGGTGTTTTTTTTATTCAAAAATTCAGTATGAAGAAAAGAACAGCAAAACCAAAAGAGCATTGATACAGAAGGCATTTACAACAGCAGTTTTTTGGTTTCGTGGAGAAATGAAAGATACAGAGACGACATGTTTGATGCTTACAGACACAAAGGTTGGGAACAACAGCTAAGGCACAGAGGTCCCCTCCGACTGAAGAGTTTAAAGAAATTGTGCAACAGTTGCTCAACAAAACATTCCAGCACAGAGAACGGCAATCTGGCGTAAGATTCTCTGAAAGGCAAAAATGTTCATTAAGAGCCACACACTCAAGACTTGTACAGCCCTTCACAAACCCTTCACATGAGAACTTTGACGATCTGTACAGTGCCAGTCAACACACCAAAACCCCACCCACTTCTTTTTAAAAACAAGGTTATGTACAGTCCAATACAAAATACTTTACATTGTCGTTCCTACCAAAATAGCTATAGTACAGAAGAGATGTCCGAGTGATGTGCTAATAAATATCATTTCAATGTGAAGGGCAGATTAGATATCTCTGTGAAAGTAAAGTGAAAAAAAGAGGTATGTTGCTGTATTTGTGAGGTTAGATTCGCCAACTGCAGAGATCTTAAAAGGTACAAAAAAAAAAAAAAAAAAAAAAAAAAAAAAATCTACTTCTGTCATTATTTATGAAGAAATGCTGTCTTTTTTGGTCAATACAATGAAAGTCAGCGGGGCCCAGCGTTGTTTTGAAGCCTATTAACTTTAATTGCACTGACAAAATTAACATCTTTTATGTCCCACAGAAGACTGAACGACATGAGGATAAATCATGACAGAATTTTTGGATGAACTAATCCCTTTAAAGGTGAAGTGTGTAATTTGTAAAGAAACAAACAGAACTGCAAATATTATTCAGTACCAGTTAGAAAATATGTTTCTTGACTTATGCCATGAAGTCCTATGAGACTTCACCAATGAGTTTTCATTCTGACACCTTCAGCTCCTCCTAAATCCTTTTTTTGCAACCGTCACAACTCTTTTCATGTTATCGCAATGTCACGGCATGTTTATCAAAATGAAACTGATATAAAATAGAAAAAATAGATTCCAATGTTTTTAATAGTGTAGGCTTACGTCAAACCTTTTTCTTGTACACAGGCTCTGCATTAAGCACTATATAAAGTGTTGAATGAAAAATGTTTCTATCTGCAATGTTGCAGTATTTGACAAACACTGCATCTAATCCACTTCATCTGTAATAACGTACACAAACAGAGCAAGCGACATCACAGCAAGCAGAAAGTGTCTGACTTGATGACTTTGTTTTTAACTCATTCCCTGATTGCAAGCAGCCAAACGAAGTTGGGCACATATTGTTTCATGCCACGCTCCATCTCTCGCCCTGCCCCAAACTCAAACAGAGCACTTTTAGAAAAAACTGCATTTGCACTCATTGGAAGGAATCTGCACAAAAAAAGAGATTATTTGAATATGACACACTTCACCTTTAAATGTAAAAAGGCTCTTAACATTAATATTTAACTATCCAGTGGCTGAATCCTCACTTACAGCCAAGATCAGAAGTAAATGAGATGTATGTGAATAGATAATTTCATACAGTTTCTCTTTTAAGAATATCAAATAATTTGCACTTTCACACATACAGTACAGATGTAACACCACTTAGACAAGCATTAGACGCTCTATTGAAAAATTTAAATAACAATGCATTCCCGCTTCGCACCCCGCTGGGAACGTATGAATGACAAGAGTGCTTTATTGAAATTTTAAGGTCACATCCTCCTTTGGATCACATGACAGCAATGACATTTCACTGTTTGCGCACCCCGGGCGGGACGCCACATCTCCGAGGACCAGATAACAATCAGATTGCATACAAAGTGATGTCTAGGCCAGGGTCACAGAGTCCCGGAGGAGACGTGCTCCTCAAATGAGAGAGTGCAACAAGCCACACTAGCCCAGTTTAAATATGGAGTCGTACATTTGCAATGTAGAAAACAAAAGGTTTTGTAAAAATGTTGGTCCAATGCAAACTGTAGAGTCCAGCAAGCTTGCAATCTTCCTCACTAAAAATACATCTCAGTCAGATCTGAGAGGCCACCCTATCATTATTATGGATGTGAGTAATCGGACGGGCCCGATCTGGAAAATGTGGCGTCCAAATGGCGTGCGTGCAAAAGCGAGACTGAGCCGGGAACTTTAGGAACCGCGTTGAAATTGCATGGATGCTACCAACATGTCCAGCCGATGTCCGCTTTTGTTCGTTTGAGCAATATATGGCGAAAGCACCAAACACTGGCTCGTATAAAAACACTAGAATAAAGAAAATGACAAGCAGCATGACTGGAATCTCAGTTCTTGAGGTCATTTAAGATCAATCGTCCAGTTAGTTCCCGATGAGCTCGATGTTTATCAAATGAACAGATGAACCTCAGGTGGAGGGGCAAGAAGGTCTTTCTACTAACGCCCGTACTAGTACCGTAAATCTTGTGTTTATAGTTGTAATATGGTTGGGATGATAGCCTTTGTAAATAAAGGCAGCTTGTTTACAAAAGGTATTGAATGAGCTGCAAAAACAGCATATAGACATTAGTCATTGACTAAAAAATATCTATTTCATTTATATAAACACATGAATAAATAGCCAACTTACAACCCAACTCAGTTACCCAGTACCTCTGTTCAGGGGAAAGGAAAAATTATAAAACAATAAAAAGGCAAAGAAATTACATATCTTTTCCGTGCTGCGCCAGCACAGCTGGCACCTTCCATTTCAAGTTTCGACAATCTGAAGGGCAACAGCGTACAGACAGAACGACACTTCAGACCGTCTCAAGATACTTCAGACTCTCTCGCTTACAGAATTGTAGCTTGGCATCGTGCGAGATCTGACTTCTCCACAGAATCCTTTACCCTTGGACCATAAAGCCAAGAAACAACCTCCGAGTACTCGATCAAGTGACCCTGAAAACTGAAGCAATGATGCTGATAATTCAGCTTCGCAATCAAAGGAATAAATGAAAAAATAAAATATTTCTATAGAAATTTAATACTATTACTCATTAACTTTTGTTGATCAAATAAAAATGTCCTTGCTGAGAATAAGATCCTTCTTTGAAAAATGTACTGACCTCAACATTTTAAATGGTAGGATGCATCACCTATCACATTACATAACTAAAGCTAAAAATTCTCAAATAAAACCTTTCCTGTTCTGTTTTCTGTTAGCTCTTCAGCCTTCGCATGTCTCTAGCCTATAAGCCTGTTAGTTTAGCATACCACTAAATATTTATCCTGCCAGCTTAGCACCCGATCAGCCTGCTAGCTTGACATACATGCAACCACCAATTTTTGTCATTTTTATTATTTGTAGCTACCATTACTACAAAAGTATAACCGAAAAGGCCATTTTGAATATACGTTTAGCTACCTCTTCGCCTCCAAAGGTCAAAGAATTCTGTGGAGGTTGGCATCTTGCACAACACTGGATCTCTTTTACTTGTCAAAAGCTGACTTTTTACTATTAAAACCAGATGCTTTTCAACCAATAACTTATTAAAACTAAACAGGAGACTTTATTAGGGAGTTTGAAGGTTTTAAAAGCCTGTTTGATTGCATTTGATCCAGTGAAAGCCTTGTAAAAATGGTACTATTTTTCTGAAAAAATTAAAGAAACGTTGTGCTACAGACAGTTATATACGATCTGAAACATTGGTTTTAATAAGGTATAGGTTGAAAAATGCTTCTTCTATCACGTATATTAGGTGCAAGTGTGTTTGTTTTTAAATATAGAGACTTACTATACTATACAAACATACCTTTTGGTCTTACAACCAGTGTTAAGGTCCATTCTGTGCTTAAAATCCCAATCCCAGCATTCAGCTGTGACTCCTACATTTAGGCATCACTTGCTGCTTCCAGTTGACAAAGATTCAAATCACAGTAATCAAAATAAATTAAATATAGAGAAGCCTGACAGCACTCACATCACTAGAGCACTCGGAGTTTGAGAGGGCACACATTAAAAAAAAAAAAATTAAAATTGAAATTAAAATCATCAAAACTTGCCAGCATACACTTTCGAGGCCCTGTGTCTTGTGTTTGAGAGAGGGCCATTTTGCTCATATTCACATGAGCGATGCTGGAAAATAAATAATAAAAACCAAATGGCGTAAGAAATGAAAAAGGCGAGTCTTCAGGGCAGTGAATGCTGCTACCTGATTCGTCCGTTGGTTTTGGGTGGGCCCAGCTGGGACTTTGGGTCCGGGCTGAGAGAGCTCCACAGCGTTTCTCTGCAAGTCTGCATGACGGGACAGCCACTGGGGCCCGTTGAACACACGTCCACAGCCGACCACACCTCGCCCACCAGACTGTCCACCCAGCGCTCCAGCTCGGACCCCGTCAGCTCTGCGTTGTGTTCGGCCGCTTCCACCTGACCCAGGTGCACCGGGATGTTCAGGATGGGGTTCAGGCCGTGGAAGCTCTGCTCCATGTAGCTGTTCTTGGCCGGCCCGTTGTGCGTTCTTAAAGCATCCTCTGTGAGAGAGAGAGAGAGAGAAGAAAAAGATGGGTTTTTTTCCACAAGGATGAACAAGGACTTAATGCAAGCAAAGCAAAACTGGGATTATGACTGAATTGGCTGGAACACTTTACATTTTCAGACATGAAAAATAAAGAACACTACCCCTGATATTATTTTTTGCATTTTCTTCATCTATGGAGGTTATAAAACAATCAGTCTTTCACGGATTTATATTTGCGCAATGAACTCTAAAGCTAATGTTTGTTAATTTAGATACTATAAGCTTTAATTGTTGTCGGTGCTGAATTTGTGTGCTGAGCTGGTGGATGGGAGGTTATTGGTTATATGCTAACAAGATACATTTTTCGTGGGTACAAATCTGTATCTGTAAACCAACGTTACATCAGAGTTATTTACACTGCTGTTCAAAGGTTTGGGATCAGTAAAATGTGTTATGTTTCTGAGTCTCTTATGCTGATCAAGGCTGTATTTATTTGAATTGAGAAATACAGAACACCTCCCTGCAATATTGTGAAATATTGCAATTTCTCATATTGGTTTCCTATTTGAATATTCTTTGAATTTTCAGCATCATTACTCTAGTCTTCAGTCTCACACAGTCCTTCAGAAATCATTCTAATATGCTAATTTATTATCAGTGTTGAAACTGTTGTGCTGCTTAATATTGTTTGTAAGCTGTTTCACTTTTTCTGTGATTAATAAAAAGTTAAAAAGAACAGCATTTATTCAAAATAGACTTTTATTTTAACAATAAAAGTCTTTACTATCACTATTTATCCATATAACATCTTTGCGGAGTATTAATTTAATTTCTTAAAAAAAAATTACTGGCCCCAAACTTCTGATAGTGTATTTTGTAACACAAAGAATTCTGAAAAAAGTATCACAGGTCCCAAAAATATTAAGCAGCACAACTGTTATTTTTAATTGATCAGTTCAAACATTTAAAGTGTCATCTTATTATTTGCTTCAGTTATTTTTATTAGTTCTTCTTTTGAATATTTTGCAAATATCTAATTAATTGATCAAAAGTGACAGTGAAGACATTTATGATGCTACAGAAGATTTCTAAGAAAGATGAAAGACGACGGGTTTCCAGCCACAAGAAACTTCACGCTCTAACTTAACTTTCACCAAATTTTAATGCATTCAGTCTCTTTTTGAGGGCATGAAAAAAAAAACCTACAGCTGGGATTTTACAAAATCTCTATCAAAATGGCATTAAATATCAATACTGTGCTGTTTAATTTTTAAACGCATCTTCATATATAAACTAGACCACTAGTCTGCATCACATCACCTAACGTCAAACGGCTAAAAACAGCTCCGTTAGCTGTGAATTCCTCGGGCTCCTCACACTTCTCTCTTCACAGATCACCCTCTGTGTCTCTTCCTGACCCCCCTTCTCCAGGTTGGCCCACCTCCTTTCCAGAAACATGCCATAATACGCTCACAGGAAGTGCATGAACAGGAAGGCGTCATTGCTTACAGCGCGCTGCCCGACCTGGGCCGCATAAACACACTCCATAAACTTTTATTAGCTGTGGGTGCAGAGCGAAAGAACTCGGTGCCTGCCGTAGACATTAATCATACGACAGTCTGCTAAATCACGTGCGTTTATCACCCGCCCATTCCCACACCCAACCGCGATCACAGGCTCTCCCTCATTAGGAGCGTTTTGAGGGTAGATTCGCTGATGACCGCGCACCACTCTTATTTGGAAACGTCCCTAATGGGCTAGAGATACCAATCGCGGCCCCTGCACGGTAATCTTTTGGAGTTTATTCCAATGAAAGGTGACCTGGCGTGGTGTATTACTCATTCGTGACTGTGAGCCGGGGCTATATATAGGCAAGCGAGCGGCCCAGGCACAGAGCTAGACGTGAAGGCAGAAAGTGCCTTTGAAAGCGGGGGGGTGGATGACCTGAGAGGTTGAGGCAGTTTAATATACAGCGCACCATAATGTCAGACTATGGTCTTCAAAAAAAAAAAAAAAAAAAAAAAAAAAAAAAAGCACCCAAAATGCAGGGATTAGTCATTACATCTGGAGGAAGGAGCATTTCTCATTCTGCTTTAAATATACGAGCCTGGAACAGAGCATAAATCAAAGCTTCAAACGCAGAGCATTTTCTCCAGTGATATTCTGTGCTACGATGGCCAGTGTTTATTTCAGGTTTTTTTTTTCCCTAACTATGAGAGTTGACAGGAAAAAAACAATGTTGTTTGTTGTGAAAATGATTTATATTTGCCACTTTACAGCAGATGTTTGTTTGCTTAAATTGAAGAACGTATTTTAACATCCACACTAAACTTAGCTATAAGTTTATTATTTATTTATTTATTTTATTATAAATCTTTTATATTCAGTCAATTGTATAATATTATAGTTTAATTTATTATATACTATGTTTTAAATTAGCTATGTATTTTCATTTTAGTTATTTTACGTAATTTATAATAGTTATTTTATTTTTCTGTTTAGTTTAGTTCAATTAAAATGTAATTTTAGTATCTATAAAAAATATTCCTTCTTTAATAACTTATTTGGCAGGATTAGGAATGTAGAATATGACCTAGCAGAATATGGGTTTCATAAGCGATAATAAACAGCCAATATGTTAATAACAGGCATGCTAATAAGTAACTAGTTAATAGCGAAGATACCAAATCTTTTGCATTTTACATTTTGTCTACATTTTTCATCTAATATTTATGTTATTACATTTCAGCTTTATTTCATAGACTTATTTCATATTTTGTATTTTCATTACAAACTATTTTTAATAGTTTAATATACACTATTGCAATGAGCAGCTTTAATTAATTAAGCAAGCATTTAATTCATTTTTAGGAAATTGCTTCGCTCAGATGGTTTGTTTAAAAAACAACAGGCTAAAACAAATGATTGACTGAATCATTTGCATGATCATACAGTGTATTTTGTCTTCTTTTTTTTTTAATGAAAAATGTTGTTAAATACATCCTTTCTCACTATCTTTTAATTAAGCTACATAAATTCCATCAAGCCTCCAACTCAAATGTTCCCCCAAACAAATGTTCTCCCACTGAAGGCTGTCGCACGTAGGAATCAGTTAAGGCGAATCATCAGAAAGAAGCGGCTGGAAAGAAGGATTCTCACCGTGGCGTATAGGCAGGTGTTTGTGGTGGGTGAGGGGAGTGATGAGGAAGCGTGTGTCTGCCACGGGGCTCCAGTGGTGCAGCACACGTACGGTCCACATGCCGGGCCGCAGGGGCAGGTTCAGAGGAGGCCTGTAGTGAGTGAACTCAGCACTGGCGTCGATCAGGATGTCGTAGGTGGCGGCGATGACATTGGTGGGGTCAATCCACACCACGGTCACGGTCACGTTTGAGCCCTTCCCCCATTTCTGCATGCCCACAGACTCGTCCATGGGTCCCATCAGATTCCCGAAGTTCCGGAATATCCTTTCCTTAGCGTCCCAGTCTGTTCCAATCTGATTATAGAGAGAAAACAAATCAAAAACAGATATTTATCGTGAAAGTCAAGAGCAGTTCCCACCCAATCTTTTAGCCTAATGAACCCCATAGCCCTTCATAGCCCCATGATTAAGGCTCAAGTACTCCTTTATTAGAACAAACCAATGTTCCCATTCACTCTGGATATCATTTAACATGACCGTTAATTATATTAAAATTACTTTTAAATCACTGATAAAACAAATCAAGGCTGTGGGTGAATAACAGATTGAGTCACGTATGCTCTCCAACACTTAGACTTTTCAAAAGTGTGTCGTCAGTGAAATGAATTCTAAAAATACATTGAAATCTATTTTTAAAGGAAGTCTCTTAGGCTCATCAAAGCTGCATTTATTTAATGAAAAACACAGTAAACCAGTAATACTGCATACTATTACAACAATGTAATGTTACTACAATGCAGTTTGAATATATTTTAATATGCAATTTATCAGAAATCCCTCAAAAATCATTCTAATAGGCTGATTTGAAGCTCAATAAATATTTTTTGTAGAATATATTTTGTAGAAAAGTGGTGCTTTGACTCTTTGATGAAAATAAAGTTTACAAGAACACAATTTATTTGAAATAAAAATATTTCGTAACACTGCACAATATAATGTACGTCACTTGTGTCAAGTTTAATGCATTCTTGCAAAATAAAAGCATCAACATGTTTCCATAAGTTTAAGTGAAATCTTTTCAAGTACCCCCTGGAACCTGCCATACTAGCCCTTGGGTAACATACACCCCTGGTTGGGAATCACTGATCTAGAGCAAAGTTGGAGAGGCAGAAACAGTAAAAGTGAAGAAAATGAAGGCAAGTGAGGCAGGAAGAGAACACAGTCCTGGGGCTCTGAGACAGAGTGTGTCGCTCTTGATGCAGAGATGTGTCAGTTCACTCCCTCCAGACACTGCACAGGACCTCATTGCTATGGAAGCTGTACAAACTTTCTGTATCCTTAAAATTCAGTCCCCTAAGACACCCGAGTACCAGGAAGCCTGAGCTCTGTACATAACTGTGGATCCCTAAGAGAGGCACATACAGCCAAATGAATTGCACAAGATCCCATCGTAAGTAAACAGATGGCACCAATTGGGACGGCCAGTACCAGCTGAGATGAGCGCAATTGCATCAAACGATCAGCAGTGCCCAGTGTAATGTTTCTCCCACTGTGAGGTAATTTGACTTGGGGTGTGAATGGGTGGGGGGTGGTGCTGGTGGCTTGGAGCGTCTAACATTAGCTCCCTCCGGCCGCTCTTAGAAACAACAGAAATTTCTACCGAGGACATGACCGACAGCGGGAGTCTCTTACGGTTGACCTGTCCCATATCCCTCCTTGGCCGTGCCTGCACCTCAGTAAAACACAGCAAATCAATTTGATCATCCTGTTGGGAAGATGCCTGAGACCCAGCTGGACTTGGTTTAAGCATTTTACAGCTCTGCTGTCTTGTCTATGGGTGTCCCCCAAGGACGGATGCTGGGAAATGACATCCAGGCAGAATCTAAAATTAACTTTTTACCACACAGAGGAATTAGGAACATGTACTAGTCTTACATTTATTATATATATATATATATATATATATATATATATATATATATATATATATATATATATATATATATATATATACACACACACACACACACAATTTATAACACACACTACCATTCAAAAGTTTGGGGTCTGCAGGACTTTTTTCATGTTTTTGAAAGAAGTATCTTCTTCTCGTAAAGCCTGAATTTACTTAATCAAAAATATAGTAATATGGTGAAATATTATTACACTGTGTAATAATTATGTATGGTAATGTATAGTAATTTATTCATCTGATGGCAAAAATACAATTTAAGCAGCCATTACTCGCTTCTTCAGATGAAAAATATGTGAGAAATTGCATGCATCTCAAATCAAAGATAGTTTTTTAAATATTTCTTTGCATTACTCACATTATTATTATTAGCACATTTTAAACATTAAATAAAAAGTCAAAATAGAGTACAGCGATTGTTCATCTTTAATTTGAATTGTCAGTCACTTTCTTTAGCAAAGGAAGTGTATAATTATGTAATAAAAAGAAAGAAAAAAGTAATCTAGTTCGAGATGTTTATATGCAGTTGAAAGTCATCTATCCGCATCTAACACCTGTGTCTGAAACCGAACACATACCCTTGGCTTCCAACAGATAAACTGAGGGCAGTTCAGCGTGAAGTCATTATTTTATCCCCATACTCGTGGCAGACAAATCACTGATTACGCCAAAGGGCAAGATGACAGGTATGGCGCTGCCTGACAGCTAAATCAATGAAGAACGCCTGAATTATTGGTTGTTTAACGGAGTATGTCAAGCACAATGTGCAGCAGTGTAAGATTGCCAATAATATTCGGAGGTCAATTTTCTTAGCAATGCATACATTCTGAGGGTATCGTGGGGGCGATTCGGCACCTATAGACTGCCAAGACATTTTTACTGCAGTGAGCCTGAACAAAATATGCATTGTCTTAAAACCTTTATTTATGAAATGCTGCACGATGACAGTTTCTGTTCATGAATAAAAATGGCCAACAGAAAACATAAATGTGCTACCCATCATCCTTTAACTATAGGAATACACAAAAACCCTTCCTCTCCAGTGTTTGTGTGTGTGTGTGTGAGAGTATACTAACCTCTGCAAACTGCAGCCTGTTGAAGGTATTGGGTGGATTGGTGAACTTGAAGAACTGTTTGGGCATGACCCAGGTCTCCAGGGTTTCCAGTTTACTGGTTGCCAGGTTGGTGGCATGATGCCTGACCAGGTATCCCTGGAATTCATCAGACAGGAAGTAGGTATGGACAGACACAGGATGTCCCATGGCAAAATACCTAAAACCACAAAAGATGTTTTAACTCGTTTATCAATTAAAATTATTTGTCTTGTATATTTAGACATGTTTATATTATATTCTATATTTGTTTTGGTGGCCTTTTCATTTGCTTGGGGTCTTTTAAAAGAAAGCAATAATTGTATTATTTTTGAGTGCATTTAATTGATCGAGAGAGAGAGAGAGAGATACTTTTTTTTTTTTTTTTTGCATTTTCAAGTTTTTTTATTGTAATTTACTGTGCTTTATTATGTTAATTAGCTAGTATTTTTGTTATTTTTTACCTAATCAAAATAACCCAAATACAGCTTGACTGAGACTAATCAAAATGCACAATAAAAAAAACATGATTTCTGAAAAGTGTTATCTGCAGTGCAACCATTTTAACAATGTTTCATAAGCATCAAATCAGCATATTATAAAAAAATTATAAAGAATGGCTGTAATGTTTGTAAAAATATTTCAGAAAACTACAATTTGTATTGTATTTTTGATCAAATAAATTGTGTGATGAGCATAAGATAAAAAAAACGTCTTACCTACCCCAAACTTTTTAAACGGTAGCGTACATATATATTTTTAATAAACCGTTAAGGCAGTTTGCACAAATACAGATCTTCCTCAAGACCAGTTATTTGACCAATAACTGTCTTCAATTTTTCAAAGTTTATTCTGGCTTTGGTAACAAGCTCTTCACTTGGAAGAAAAAAAAAAAAAAAAAAAAAAAAAGTTGAAAAACTTGTGAGCAACCAAACCAATGATTTTGTATTCCGAGTGAAGTTTATTTTCTCTAGACGTGGGGTTGTAGAGAGGTGAGTGAAGCGCTGGGCTGTGAGACTCTGAGACAGACAGACAGAAGGAGGAGCAGCAGGAGCTGATAGAGACGCAGGCGGCCATGCGGAGCGGACGGCTGCTCTCACAGCGCTCTCATCAGTATTCCAGCACAGGCTGGAGGTGCTCCATCCCAGCACCGCTCTCCTGACAAGCAGAACAGCAAATATTTACACCGGTGCGGCCGCCCCCGTCCTCTGTCACCGCAGGAGGTGGGCAGCACGCAGGGACTAACAGAGCAGCTATTGAAGCGGCCCACCTCAGCCTCTCACCGCTGATGTCACAGAGGGCTGCGAAAAACAGAGCGCTGCCTCACTCGCGGACCCCCAGCGCCACCATCCCAACCCCCACCGGCCCTCAACAACACCCTCCTTGTGCTGACGAGTCCCTCTGCAGGGTCCAAATACTGAGGCTCTGTGTCTGAACGCACAAACAGCAGCGACGCCAGGCATTACTGCACTGATAAACACATATAAACACCGCAGACAGACTGACAAACTCTCTTTTCCTTATCCTCTTTGGCTCTGTCCGTCCGTCTCTCTCTCTCTCTTCTCTATCTCAGTAATGACAGATGTTCGGAGAGCTGAGGAACTTCAGATCTGCAGCGAGTGAGATCAAACAAAGCTGCGTTTCCCTCGGCAGACGGCACAAACGAGTGTGCTCTTCTTTAGCTTTCAGAATAGCCAGAGCGCTAATATACGTACGTTTACGAACAAAACATAATTGCATTAGATAAACATGGACAGTTCACAATTCACTTATAAAGCTATGTTTTAAAAGGATAATTCATTTAGAGTAGTGTTTGGTGGGATGTCAATCAGAAAGGTTGATCTGGAGTCGCAGAATCGCTACTTGACTGAAATTCAAAGTCAGAAGTAATCTCTCAAATTTACATTTAGTCAGTTAGCAGACGCTTTTTTCCAAAGCAATCTATGAACGAGGACAATAGAAGCAATCAAAAACAACAAAAGAGCAATCGTGTATCTCAGTTAGCTTAAAGCAGTACATATAGCAAGATTTTTTTTTTATATAATAAATAAAAAAATGTAAGAGAAAACAGAATAGAAAAAGAACAGAGCAAGCTAGTGTGTGTTATAAGCTTTTTTTTGCTTTTGTTAACTGTATAATATACAGTTGCTGCACATAAAATACAAAAGCTAGTTTTTTTATTTTGAAAAAATATAAAAATTTATAGTCAAAATGTATTAAAACACAGTGGGATGAAAATGTATTCAACGAAATACCAATTGTTTACAAAATGTATGTAAACAAATCAAAAGTAGGTGTAGTGCTAGCACTTTTAATTAAATGATTTATAATTTTAAAATCACTTAAAAATGATTGATAATTGACTTTTCTACAGTATTTTGTCAAAAGCTGAGCATCCAAACAGATTCCTTTTATTTTTCGACTCAAATTCATCTGTAACTTGTTAGAAGCTAACCAAATGAGATGTCATCTTGAAATCCTTGAAAACCTTGAACAAACTGACTGACAGTAAAATTAAAACATCAAACAGAACATTAAAAACAGATTCTCTTGCAATGAGGATTAAAAATGATTCGAGTCAACTACAATGTGCAATTATGAAATACTGATTGCAGAGCATCAAACCATTTTCATTCAATTACCAAGAATCGGTTTAAGTCATTTCATGATTTTCAGTGTAAAATCTGGGTCCTAAAAGCAAACCCAGCCAATACAACAAAAGCCAATGGAAAACTCCAAACAAGTCAATACGACAGACTTAGATAATCTAAACCAGTGTTCCTCAAATCTTGCCCTGGAGGGCTAATGTTCTGCAGAGTTTAGCTGCAACCCTAATCAAACACACCTGTGCAAGTCTTTAGGATCCCTAGAAAATCACAGGTAAGCGAGTCTGATTCTTGAGGAACACAAACAGCAAAATCTCATTTTGCACTTCAATGAAACGCACAATATTCTGCGTACTGACCTGCAGGTGTTGTCACTGGTGTCGCCCTGTAAGGAGTTGGCAGTCCGTGCCAGACCCAATCGGGCGAAGGCATGATAGTGAGTGAGATGTGAGTCGGACAGGCTGTGAATACCATCCGCTTCATCAAAAACATTCTCCCAGTAGGCCTTGAGACCCGGCGTGCCCTGGGGCATGCTCCCGAACAGGAAGGCGTCCAGCTGATTCACAATCTCTTGATTTACACTGGCTTCAAATTTCCTTGCGAAGAATGTGGGTCTGGTGGTTTGCTGATGGAGACAAAGACAGGGAGAGAAAGAAACAGAGAGCGTGAGTGTGAAGACAAGGAGGCGCTGATAGACAAGACAACCTGCTGAGACAGTGAGAAACAGCACGAGAAAGAGAGATAGTGACAGAGCGAAACGACGGAAAACTGAAAAGCGTGGCACACCTTCCAGTGTGATGTGCTAGAAGGGGAAAAAGGTAAAAGAATCAGAAACGGAAATTCTCCAGAGATAATTGACGGCAAAAAATCAAAATCAAAGTGGCACATGTCTGGCATGAAACACTGGTGTTGCTTTTTATTCACATCCACCTCGCCTCCCCGCAGACTAACATGTGTAATGTAATAGAGATAAGAAGAAGGACGACATCTGTGAAGAGCCAAAAATATCAAAAATCTTCATGCTTGAAATAGTTGTGAGGCAACGTCAGACCCCTGACGTTCGCTTTCAGGAGAACGTCCTAGAAGATGGAAAAATCTAAACACGAGTCACAAAAAGAACAAAAATTAAGATTCTGTCATAATTTACTCATCCCCATGACTTTCTAATGCCATATGACTTTCCTTATTTCATGCAACACCAGAGAAAAGTAAAAAAAATGAGAGCAGTATGATTTGTAAGCAAATCATTTAAACCTTTAATAGACCTAAGCCAGGATACCGCTACAATTTCTGACAGGATGGAAAACAAGACTGTGAGGGATAGAAATGCTGTGCGTTCAACAGATTGTACTGTTACTTAACAACATACCGATTGTTTGTCTTTCTCATCTTCGAGAGAAAAAAAATCAACTTGAAGTAATCAAAAACAAATGGAGTTGAAACATAATGAGAATTAACTGACCTGTAGTTAACATGTAGTTACAAAGTTATAGTTAGTAGGATGTCTAAAGTGGACTATCAAAATAAAGTGTAACCTACAATTCTTTTAAATATTTCCATTTAAATTTTTGGGTGAACTATCCCTTTAAACAAAATTCTAATTTTTCAAAACATGTGAGAAAGAAAAAGTCTGATGAAGTGATTTGGAGAGGCATGTCGAGAAAGCTCCTTTATACGGTTTGGGCCTCTACTGGGTGATGGGTGAGAAATGTTTGGATACAAACTGAACTGCCATGACACATTTCAAGCCTCCCTTCCTCTCCCATTGTCCGTTTTCCTCAGAGCTGTCTGTGAGAAAGGAGGTATTGTCACAGAATAATTACTCAATACTCACTACGGGCATGCCTTCAGTGATAATGACCCCGCTAAATGCTCGCAGACCCTTCCCCCAGCACAGGCTTGAATGAGTTAACCACAGGCTCCGTGAAAGGACTCCATTATGTAGAGTCGTCGTGGCTGTAAGCGTTTAGCGATGCTCGAAATATGCCGATGATGGTGCTGGCTTTTCAGCCAGTATTCAGAACAGGAAACACTAGTTATAAATAAAACGTGGCCAAAATAACTGTACTTCAATTCAAACATACGAACACCAAGATCCACCATTGTGGTTAAAAGGGGTTGGGGGGGGGCACAAGCAAGTGGCACATCTGCCTGATGTGGCACGCGGTGATGATGTCATGGTTTGGCACACAAGCTCACAGTAGGAGTTTATGAGGAAAAAACCTGCCGTACAGACCGCCGCGTGGTTTAATGTGAAAGCGTACCACAAGCAACACGACATGAAAACGCAAAGTTGCAGTTCTGCTGCAGCGGAATGGAAAAAATAAAGCACAGCCAGCTATGTGAAAATCACCAGGCTGGGAATGACAACTTTCAAACTCATTTCGAGCTCCGCTTACAGTAGAGCGAGTGAGTCACTGGGGTCAGGCATGACCACGTTAGGATTGACTCAGTACTGGAGGCTAATGAGAGACTTCCAGACCAAAGGTAGGGAAGGGGGGCTGCTGCGGTCAAGCTCCACAGCCTCACTGCGTTATACTAGACTCACTCCCAGAATCCTTTTGATGAGAGACCGCCTCGCAATTGATCCCTCATCGTCCTTTTCTGCCGGCCAGAGTTAATTACAGATCCCCTGTGTAGGCACGAGTTAGCAAGGCTTTCCTTTAGTTGAGTCTCATTGGATTTCTAATCACGATTGAAATCGCTACTGACTGGAGAGCTTGTCTCACACTATTAGGTGTTTGTTTAAGGTAAATTAAAGGCCTATTGTGCTTATTCAGACTAAGCAGGACGCGGCGTAGGTCTCCTTCGGGCGTGAGGTCAGCGCTGTCACGGAAAAAGCTTTAAAAGTGTTTAACTAATGATCGGGTTCATCGAACTGTTCCTGTTAGCGCCGACTGCACTGATACAGTCGGACACCGAGAGGGCTGAGAGCACGGCGGGAAGGGAACGAGACGCTCACCTGGAAACGGGGCAGGTCGGAGGGCTTGAAGTCGTTGGGCGAGCAGCCGCACCAGTCCACGATGTGCTTGTATTGACACTTGCAGCCCAGCTTTCGATTCCAGTTAGTGATGCGGAGGTTGTTGTCCACCATGCTCTCACAGTGCGGACTGTTCTCCAGGACCGTGTGGAAGAACGACTGAAAAGAAAGAGACAGAACCACGGAGGAGGAGGAGGAGGATGATAAATAGGAAGGGATGGTGAGAGGTGAAGAGAAAGAGAAGAAAACAGATGACTAAGAGGTTGAAACAGAATAATGACATCTGATAAAATGAAGACGGATGTCTAACAGAATGGCCCTGTCAGGAGGTCTAGTGTGTTAAATGTCTACATCAGTGAAAAAGGGCCAATTGCCTTCTCAAGCCACAATATCCAATATCTCAGCGGTGAATAACTAGCCCTAGACAGAGCGAAGAATCCAATTTCGCCGCGGCACAGCAAAAAGCCCTTCATTAAAACTAACACATTGACACAGTCATTTCAAATGAGCAAACACACAATGCAAATGAGCAAATAAAGCTATGCAAATTCATCTCGCTTTTTGGAAATTTACTCAATTCATCATCGTAAACTTCAAACTCATGAATAAGTGAGAAATATTAATGAAACGCCAATCTAGTGAATTAATGTAGCAGAATCCTTGGAATACTGTGCAATGCAAAGTCATTTTCTTGATCATTATCGTCTTGTTTTTTTTCGTAGAATAATTTTTTTTTAATATTCTTTAAAAAGGATCACAGCTAAATCACAGCTAACATTGTTCAAGATCCATTGTTTTCAGAGAATATATATTATTATAAATAAACATTTATAATAATAAACACAAATAATTTATTTGATTTGTTCAAAATAAGTAAAAACTATAATAAATGCAATGTATTCTCTATATAGTCAATTCCCATTGTTTTAGTCACAGTTAAAAAAAAAAAAAAATTCTCATATTAATTACTCACACTCATGTCGTTCCAAACATTCGTCATCTTGAAACACAAATTACGTTTTTTGACCATCCATAAACGGACACGTTCAATTCCCCAAAAAATATGGCCATAAGTAAAATAGTCTGTGGTTTAGCCTTAATTTTATGAGGTTTTGAGAATGTTTTTGCACAAAGAAATCAAAACTAACATCCTAATTCAACAATCTAATGACCACAGCTCACTGATGTCACATGGACTATTCTAATGGTATCCTTACTACCTTTCTAGGCCTTAAATGTGCCATATGCTGTTCGTTTTTCATTTTTGGCAGAATTATCCCTTAAAGAATGTTTTTCCTGAAAAACAACACGTTCACTTCTTTGACATAATTTTGTTGTCTCACCTCCGCAGGTAAGAGTGTGTATGCGTAGAAACGTTTCATGTTGGTCACGAGGTCATCTTGAGAGTTGATGACATACTCCACAAACATTCGGTTGAGCAGAAACCAGTCAGAGCCTCCATCCACGGATATGCCTTCTGGAATTTTCCTGTCTCCAAGTCGCCACATATGGGTGTCACACTCGAAGAACAGCCGGTCCAAACCTTGTTTTCTGATGAATCTGTTGGCGATTATCAACAATGCAAATTACAAATTTATTTTTATCGGTTATAAAAGGCACCCTTCTGTGCGACTGGCACGCGTTCGAGTGTCTTGGGCACCATAAGCCATCAGCGTGATCACACGTCAGCACTCACCGAGCGTTATCTCTCCCGTGGGACTTGATGAAATTCATATCTCTGTATTTGGACAGGAAGGCCACCAGCTGATCATTGGTCCTGAGGAGACATTGATAAAAAAAATTGTTGGAAGGGAAAGCAGAAAATAAGCGAAAGAGAGAAAGAGTAACAGAGAGTTTGCTAATCAGGCTAATGAGCCACAGTGTAAATGAGCGCGGAGCACGAGGGATTGTGGGTGAGTCCAAGCTCACATACAGAGCCAGATTCAGCCCCTGATGCCAGCTGCCCGCTTTCACCGCCTGTCGCAATGCATTGCCTGAACGTCTGTAGTCATTTTTCCCCATACACACTCCTCTCACACATTTGGGGGTTTTTTGTTCACTGCAGGCTTCTGCTACAGAGGAAAGAACTTCACACTGAAGATAAAAAGAATAATAAAATCTTCATTTATCGCAATACCAGGGAAAGTGGAATTTGAAAAATGATTTGCTCAAAGGAACAGCAGTCATGGCTCACATTTCTGGGGATCAAACCAGCAACTTTCTGGTTACTAGCCTTGACTGTGAACCAGAACTGCAAGTGAGTATGCATTGGGAACATTCTCACCATGGAAGTCAATGAGAGACTGTAACATAGTGCCGTACCATTATACCTCACTTTTAAATTCTTATTATACCCCAATAATTGACTACTTATAAAGCTTAACAAATTTTAACCCATGTGCTGTGGTGAAAATCCTTTACTTAATTCCCCAGTCAAAATTGACCACTGTTCAAAACGTATTAAGCCATCCATTATGATTCATGATAAACCTTTTTGTTAGATTTTTTCCCTTTCAGTTAGCACTGCTTTTATGTTTCTTTTTGGAACCGATTGTGAAAAAAAGTTTTTTTCCTTTTGGTGGATAATTTTGGCAATGTTCACCCCAAAAATGTGGTGCATAAGCTCAGATCATAAGGCCAGCCATTCCAAAAACCAAATATAAAGCTTGTGCTAACTGAAAATGTTTGGTAATTTACAAGCAATGTTTTGTGTGCTGGTCATTTTTGCACCACAAGTCAGAAAAAAGAGAGCAATAAATAGAACTGTTCTATCTTATATTTGCAAAGTCTGTAAGTTTTAACCCTAGGAGTTAAAATCAGCTATGACTTTCAGGAAAAAGGTTGGTTCTGAATTAATTGCGAAAATAGAGAAAAAAAAATTAATTTTGAAGACAACAAATGTCTGTTTTCAACCAAATAGCTATTAAAAGTTGAGGTGAATTTGTTGATGTTTGCATGTGATTTTTCAGCTTCGTAGTAAACGCCCTGTAATCCCGTCCTCACTTGATGCAGGCATGATATCGTCTACATGCCTACAGCCGCACAAGTCAATCACACACGTACTTTATCTCAAACGTCTCTCAAGTCTCAGTAGCTTAGAACACTTCATCATCCAGCTTGTTATACAGCTACGTTAAACTGCTGTGGTAAAAAGATCAACACACACACACGCTCTCCGACCTGCAGCGTCTTCCTGTTTGCCAAAGATCAGCAAAAGGGAAACCCAGTGTGGCATTTGAAATGAAACCCTGCTCCGGCTCTCAGTGCATGTACAGCTGCCAGTCACTCTATGCGCTGGCTAAACTCAGACCTCAGGCTATTAGAGCGCTGTATTCTGTAACCGAGCTACCAGCGAGATTTGAAATCTGACTGCAGTGCCGTCAAAACTGTGCAATAATAATGAGCCACAGTCCGAGTGGGAGGGAGCAGGGGAAAGAGAGACAGAGGGGATGTTTACGCTCCGTTTTTGAGGTCTCTTCATGGTGTGCACATTTTCTCTAGGTATGCAATACTTGGGTGACCTGCAGCAACTGAACAGAATGCAAGCACGAGGACACCATACTTTATATCATAATGCAATTTGCCCAACTGGATCTCAATAGGGACAAATGAAGTGGAACTGGAAGTAAATTATATCTGTTTTGTACCCCTTTTTTTTGAATACAAAGTTTGGAAATAATATAAAAAGAATAATCATATATAATTACACAAATAAATGAATGAATCATATCACAGAATGGAAATGACAGAAAATAAAAGCCAATGGGAGACTTAAATGTTTAAGTGATATACCATAATTTTACTTTTAAATTCTCATTAACCTTATAATTCAAGTTAACGTTTGTATTTACATTTGTATTTATTTTCTGTAACTAAATTTGAAATGGATTTTACCATTTTTTGTCTACTAACCCTGAATATAGCAAATATATAAAATAGATGATATAGTATATAGTCCTTAGCAAGCTAGCGTTTTAATCCGAAACTGTTTGTAGAGCTGCTCCGTTCCAGAAGAGGGCATCATGGAGCCCCTGTGGACACATGGAAAGAGGAGAACAACAGAGTCCAGACTCATTGTTTTCTCCTTTTCTCTCTTCATGAAAAGGCCATAAATACAGCTGCGCAGACTTACCAACAGGGCTGAAGAAAAAGAGCAAGATGGTGTGGATAAATGGAAGAAAAGAGCCCGGCGCTCTCAACAAAGCCACTGTGTAACAGAGCCCTCCGCCCCTGGCGTCCAGGCTCGCCTATAGAGCAGAGAGCTTTTTGTCAGCCCCTTTCATAGGCATCCATGCAGAAGGATGGACATCAGGAGGGAATTAGAGGGGAAAATAAGCAGCTAAGTCACTAAACGCAGGTATGGCACGTCCCTCGGCACTGCAGTCACGACATGCGGACAAAGCGTTCTGCAAAAGGGCTGTGCACAGGTCTTTAGGAAGGCCAAGTCTGAAGACGTCCCCTCAGGACCTCTAACACACGCTGTCATATGCAATTAGCCGGTAATGGAAGCAGCCGCTATTAAGCTGAGCGTAGTCTGCAGTGTCACTAAAGTCAACCTTCTGCAAACACGCTGAAGTCAGGAGTGCAGCTGAACACTGTCTTTGGTTTCGTCTCTGTCTGTCTCTCACCTCACTTCCTATCTTGCACTCGCTTCCTCTGTCAAAGGCCATTGGGGGCAAGAGTGGGGAAAAAAAACATTCAATGTCAGGAAGATAACACTTCAATCTTTTAGCCAAATTGAGATTAGGTCTAATGGAGTCCAAACTTGACCAATCAGTCTGTGCGCACTTCTGTCCAATCAGAGGAGATCTTTCACCCACAGCACTGGAAGGCAACAGTCCAAAGGTAAAAATCACAATGATAGGGACTAAAATATGTACAACAAGGTTGCTAATTGACGGAACAGGATTTTGCTGAAGCCATCAGCCTGCATTATTTCAGCTTCTTTTTAAAATAAAATTCAACAGCAGAAAACCCAGGTAAAAATCTATATTACCCATGATTATCCAAAGAAATCTCCACCAAAAAAAGTAAAAGTACACTTTAGAAACTAAGCCGAAACTATGCCAAAACAGCATTTTAGTGCCAGCCCAGTCCCATGATGCACTGTGAATTATTTAAGTCAGTTTCTTTACGCTCTCAAACTTCTTGCATGTATAATATGCATATAAAATAGAGCTTTGTAAAAATTCTAGTCTAGAATCTAAAAACTAATCTATTTTGTCTTTTGCCAAGAGATAGATATTAAATAGATATTTAATTTTTTCAATATTCCCTCACTGATCTGTTGAATGCATTCATGGCATTCATCTTTTTTGTACTAATTTTCTTTGCTTTAAATCTAAGTCGTTTTGAAGCTTGTTGGTTTTGTTCATCTAAAGTTCATCTGAATGGAAAAAAAATACTTCAGGATCCAAGGTGGCTAAACAAGTGGACAGACCTGCAATCTATGCATTTTAACACCACAGACATACAGAAACCGACGTTTGTGGTGGTAAATCTTGAGGGTACACAAGCATACTTGCAAACATAAATGAACAACATTTTTCATGTTGTGGACTTCCCGCTGTCTTCAACGTTTCTTTTGTTGAGTATTTTTTTACAGCTTCCTCTCTGCTGACCTATGTATCTGTTGTGATAGTGGACTGAGAAATAACTCTCCATCACCACGACCGGAGGAGCTGGATCGGACTCCTTAATGGAGCGATTTGTCCTCATGTTTTAGAGAAATGGTGTTTCTGCACACCATAATACAAATGATAGCAACTACATCACTGCACTACACACACACACACACACACACACACACACTGACAGGCTACTTAAAGCTCACACCTGAACCCGAACTAGAGATGAAAAGAATAATTGTATTTTTCTTTGATGTTTCGCTTTAAAGGGGCTTTGGCTCATAGGTAACTTTCCTTTGTGGTCTGGAGGTGTGGCATGCGACCGCGTGATAGAGAGACAGGATTAACCTTGAACGGCAGCGCGGGACAGGCCAGAATTCATCACAGGGCTGTATCGATCTCTAACACCCTGATTTCTGAGGGCTGCAGAAAATGACATGGCTGTAATATTGATTGTAGCCGGGGGAGTAGCTGGGTTACTCAACCTCTCATCCTGCTCTCATTATAGACTGAAGAGTTATGCACGCTAATGGCATTTATCATGGTGATAATTCAAATCTTCAGAAGCAGTTCGGCTTACAGACAGAAATGCCACATTGAGTTACAGGTAATGTGATGAGATACTAGAACACTGCAGCAGTTTTTTTAATAAAAAGAATATTTGGCAAAATGGATTAAGAAATTGATTATGAACAAATGCTATTTTAAATAATATTAATAATTAGAATAATACCAGTAGTAACTGCATTTATTACTTGTTTAGAATTTGAATATTCTGCTAATAGGATAATTATTCTAAATATGTTTATTTTCTCTCTTTCTTACTATCTCTCTATATATACCTTTTCTCTGGTGCAGCTCCTTTCTAATATACATAATATCTTTATTTAATCTCTTCAGTTTACATAAATAGTCCATAAGCTCTCATTCAATTTCAGAGTCTCTTCAGAGTTCTTTTTTAGTTTTCATTTTGTTGTGGCTCTGTCAATATTAAATTGAGCTAATTCTGAATAAACATGTCCAATCTCCACAAGATGTTTAAATGTAATCCCTTAACAGTTCTATGAAGCATCAAGCTCATTGACACCAGATCAAACAGTCATTGGTGATCACAATTACCCATAATCCCTTGCTAAACTAAATTGTGACATTGCTTGGAACTAATCTCCCAGCAGCCCACAGCTAAATGCTAGTCAGGTGTTAACTCAATTGTTCTCTGTGGCAACCAATAAACTCAAATCATTCCCTAAGAGAAAACGATGACGATACAAGCAATGCAAAAGTCATCAACAAAATAATCAGTCAAAAGCGGAGTAATGTGAGAAGATGATGACTCACCTGATTGGGTAATCAGCAGCACTCAGGTTGATGAAGAAATCCCAGGACCAATCTCGCATGGCCAGCAGGTCCTTCATGCTCTGCAGGTACATGGTAAGCAGACTGGCACCGCCCCATATCGTAGACATGCGCCACGGTGTGACCCGGACGTTGGGATACTGGCGAGCCAGAGCCACCATCTGCCTGTGCAGGTAGTTGGATCGCTGTGGGGGGAAAAGAAAGACAGGCTCTGGTTAATTTGGAGCCTGAGAACTTTATCTGGGATCAGTCTGTCAAACGTGACTAGCGTTATTATGAGATAAACAAAGTCTGACCATCCACTAAGGGCACCTTGTGGGGAAAAAACTGATTGAATGAAGTGGATGAGGCTTTTTTCAAACTGTCAGGTAAGGTTGCACAGAGTTTCATGGATTATGTGGACATGGCAACATTTCCGTGGTCAGTGTATTTGTATGGTTTTTCACACTTTTACTTAAATTTTACTTAATATAGTACAGGACTTAATGGAAGCAATTTACTTTTCTTACCCCATTGGTTAAAATGTTTGAAACAAATCCAAGAACACTTAGTAGGGGTGCACATGTATTTAAAATCAATCCAATAGCCAACAATTACTTTGTTATGACTAATACACAGGCAATAGGAGTTTTTTATATAAATTAGTATATAAAATGTGAATTTTCAATGAAGTGAATTTAGGCACCACAAGGTTGTAAAAAAAAACCCAAAAACACAATCCTATTTCTTAAGATTACACATCTAATTTTTGGGATATGTAGATGTTTTACTAGAAAATGCAACAAAAATGCCCCAAAAGTGCATGTGGGTTTTTTATTTACATTTTTTTGTGGCCAAAAAAGTGCTTGTGACGAACTTGGAATGCTATGTTTTTCTTGAGATTCACACATCACAGACTTAGATTCCCTGTGTGTTTTCAGTGTTATAACCACCCCACCTTTACCCTACTCTTTTCCTCTGCTCATTTTTTATGGAGTCATAAAGCTTGTGTCTATGATGATGGACTGATTGAAAAGCAGCTCTTTATCCCACTCTTTTGAAATTACAAGACAGAGTACTCACCCTACGCATTCCTGCCATAAATTCAAGAGGCTCATTAAGTGTATTTTTGTATGTGTGTGTAATTAAGGGAGGGGGGTTGCAGCATTACGTGTGTGTGTGTGTGTGTGTGTGTGTGTGAGAGAACAAACAGCCTTTCATGTTCACACTCTATCACTTGCCAAGCTGGGAGAGTAAATGGTGTGAAAGACACTGAAGTATGGCTCTTTAATAATCCTCCATCAGGCTTTTGAAACCGCTTACTCAATGAATGGAGGGGTTGGAGCCCAATGTTTCCCCAGCATCCCCCACTCTTTCCATCCCCCACTAATGTTCACCCAACAACCGATTAGTTAATCAGCGAGTTTAAATAGTTATGTTTATATATACACTATATGTAAATACCAATTTATTGCATTTTTTTTATTGCAACTTCGGCTGTTGAATTATTTCAGAATATTCTCATCTTTACAGATGATATTTCCAAAACTCAATAGGAGCTGAAGACATACCTGGTCCACATGAATGTAGTAGAAATGAGAGGTGTGGTATATGGCCTTGAAGAGACGCTGCACCTGGCGTGAAGCCCGTCCGTGGACCACCAACATGAAGGCTATCCGCACCGGTACCGCAGGCACAGTCTCCATAGAGTCGTCCTCCCACTGCACATTCATATTCACTTTGCCTGCACAAATACACAGACACACAAACATTATCCACAATGAACTCATCTAAACTGGTCAGTTTTGGCCAGAAATGACCTTAAGGGTAATATTTGCAACGTGTAGCTGATTTTTGTAATGGGTATTTTTATGTTTGTGAAGCCTTGTTATTTTCCAATCATATGAATGCACCATTTGGCAAAACGTTTGGAATGAGTAATTCTTTGTTTTTAGAAAAAAAAAGCGATACATTAAACTCATCAAAAGTGACAGCAAAAACACTTATGTTAAAAAAAAAGATTTCTATTGTAATACTGTTCTCGCAAACGTTCTAGAACCCTGAAAATAATGCATCAATGTTGTAATAAAATTGGAAATTGGAAAATATTAACATAGATAATAAGAAGAAATGGTTCCTCAGCACCAAATAAGTAATGTTTTCTGAAAGATCATGTGACACTGAGGCCTGGAGTAATGATTAAAAAAAATTTCAATAAATAATAAAATAGCAAAAATATCTAATAACAACAACAACAACAACAACAATAATAATAATATTTAGTCTCTGTGAACATTAGAAACTTCTTTTTGAAATCGTACACTTTTTAAACATTTTAACAAGTATTATTTTCACTTGTTTTGGTGCAAAATTCCATGTAATTGCGGTTTAAAGAATTTAGAGGCTAAAAAGAGCTAAAATAAAACTAAATATCTAAATACAATGCATTCATTGATTTTAGCGTTCATTTTATTATTAGAAATTTATTCTGAAGATCAGCATCTTTTACCAATATGGTTACAGTCATTATTCACATCTTTAACTCCAGGAATATAAAAAGGGCTTTGTTTATTGTAATAAAAGGAAAGTTTGGGACAGATTCCTTTAAATGAATACAGTCATCAATCTCAAAAACTGCCTGTGTGACGCAGTCCTTGAGATGGAGAATATCCCTCAATGGTCCAGTTGAAACAGATGAGTCTTTGTAACACTTAAAACCGAGTAGAAGATACCTCAATCCATCGGAGACACCGCTGTAACGCCGGAATCCAGAACCGCAGCGATCCACCACATGATCACCTATTGGCCTATAAGTGTTTCACTGATACCATCTCCACAATGGCTGTTATAAGACACCACCCCCGCCTTCCTTCAGACATACATTCAGCACTCACAAATAGCTTGGCGCAGACCACAAGGGCTGAGCCTTGGTCGTTTGTGGCTTTCTAAAAATGCCCACAGAATAAATACGTGGCGGACTGCTTCTCTCCATGTCATGATATAGCCTTCCACTTCTAAAGAAGGGCAAGCTGAATTACTCATTACAGGCCACGAGGTTAATTTTAAATGCTCATATGAAATTACACTGAAGGCACTATGTTTTGGCGCAAGGCCATGCTGACTGAAGACATGGGCCATGAGGGGGTAATGACTATAATCTGAGAGCCGAGCCTGTCGTTACGGTCTCAAAGTGCACCGGCCTCCCAGACCTTGTGATGGAGCCTGAACGGGGGCAGGAGAAGGCACCGTTAGTGGCCCTCAGGGAGAACCTGGCCGACCCTGGATGGGTGGAGGCTGGGAAAGACATGAAGGTCCTTTATTAAAGGTAATTACACCATCTTAACCCCTCAGTGTCCTCTGTCTTCATGGGGTGGACTGGCCTGACCATCATCTGTCCCTGAGTTTCCTGTGTGTTCTCAGTGAAACACTGCTATAAGAGTATGCTGGTGTCTAGTAAGAGAAGCAGAGTTGTGTGATTTCGCCTGAAGCGGTGAACATTTTCAAAGTTGGAACATCTGTGTTGCCTCTCGCTACAAGATCGCTCCGATACCACTCTATCACGGGTATGACACGACAACAACCCACAATACAAGATTTCGCATTCTTAACAGACTTAACAGTTTCACAGAGAAGGCTTAATCCTAGTCATAAACTAAATTGTAAATCTAAGTGGTTTCAAATAAAAGAAACTTGCACTGACTTATCTTTAAACATGTCAGTGCCTTTGTTTTGTCTCAAGATGCACAACAGTGATGCTTTTTTTCTAAGCGATGTTTATAAAAGTTAGTTAAATGTCCTAATACTGGCTTAGGCTAAGACCTGTCTATGTCACCGGGCCTTTAAAAGTTTGAGGTTGCTATGAATTTGAAAATATTTCTCATAGAATTCTCTTATGCTTATCAAGACAGCATTTATTTGATCAAAAATGTGTAAAAAAAAAAAAAGTGACCGACAACTGTGCTGCTTAATACTTTTTATTAAAAATGTGAGTGTGCTTTTTTTCCCTGAATACTTAATTAACAGAAAAAGCATTTATTTGAAATACGAATCTTCCATAAGATTATACGTTTACCATAAATTCTAATAAACGTAATGCATAATATGAAAAAACTAAATCATACTGACCCAGAACTATTAAATATAATTAGTATTACTATTGAAAAGTATTACTGCATAACAACATATAAATATCACAGAGAAGAGAGGAGCTGAGCAAATATTCAAACAATATAAGTAGGAGGAAAAAGGAAATAATACATAGTAAAATCGTCAGAAAAATTGAATATTTCACCTTTCAGTTAAAGCTCTGCTTCTGGTTAGAAACATTGCTTGTTTTACTGCATTATGATAAAAGGACCAGCCTGAATAAAGGTTTTTGACTGAAGCCGGATTTTAGAAGTAATGTTCATAAACGGCTTTGGAAATTACAATTACAAGTTTGGGAAGTAACAAGCAGCAAAGATGGGCCACTGAATTTAGCACTCACATTTATGCCACTGTTCCTTCAACAGTGTTAAAAAAAGCAGATTCCTTGTGGGACCTCATGACCGACAGCCTGGACCACATTTGAAACTCATTCATCCAACAACGTTCATTAAAAACCTGCCATTTGTTTCAAATTTATGTTGCCTCTGTGCTAATTGCCACCACTGAGGCAAAGCATTCACGTGTTTGCCATCAAAGACTTTGTCTGTTACCGCACAGTGCAATTACAGTTTATAAATACATACAAACAGCATCCCTGTGGCTTGTTCGGTCTACTGTACTTGCTGAAAATAGATGCGTTGATGGCCCACCCCACCCCCTTACAACCTCCGCACGTCCCAGACTCATGTCTCTGTGGTGATGTCCCTGTCATATCTGTCAAAGCCCATTCTGGTTTCCGGAAGTTTCTCCGGGCAGAGGCTCTGAGCCCTGAGAAGATCTGTCACTGTTCTATTTGAACGCATCCACAGCCCTGATTTGTGTGCAGACGACTGAGCACTGCATAATTGCATGAATATGTTTTTTGTAGTCAGCTATGGGAGATGGAGACCGGGGGAAAAAAAAAAAGACACCGTACAGCAATTACATCCGTCTAACCTTGCGCGGAAATCCAGAATCTCATTTCCAGCCTGTCTCTGATTGTAATTACAAGTGCTGTGAATGTCTGTTACCAGCCCTGTGACTCTTAATGCGCTACTTCCATAAACCTCCAAAGACAGGATGGCAATTAATTCTGGAAAACCGTCATTATTTTGAGCATTATTTATCTTAAATTCCCATAAACTCCAGCTAATGTTTGCAGGTTGATGATTATAATCAGTCCTCATCCCAACAGAAAACACTGTGACACTGATTTAAAGACCTGATAAGTAGTTTTCTCTCCTGTGGTGATGCACTTCCTATTTAAACTGGAAGTTTGGCCAGGGAACATCAAACAGCTATAGGTTTAGAAATAAACTTTCGTCAAAGTAGGACTGGGTTATCGCAATATAATTTTATTTTAATAAATGAAAACAAAAGTTTAATAACTCCTCAATATAATGTTTATGCACTAAATATTAGTTCCGTTTTCCCCTGTTTAGTTAAGTTTTGTTGTTGAGTTCGCTCACTGACAGAATTCTAACTCTCAAATTGTCTCATCATAAACAACAAAGCAAAGATGTATGCGTAATTTAAGAGATTTATTAATCATACAGTGTAGATGGCTTTTTTAAGTGTATATCATTTAGTAATTAAACTGATATCATGTTAAATACAAATTCAGTGATAATAAATATAATTTATATATTTAGTTAATACAACACTAAGGGGGCTTTCACACCTGGCCCGTGGTTTTGTGTTTCCCCTCCTTAGCTCGGTTTGATTTTTGGCACATGTGAACCACACCAAAACACCACTGGAGCGGTCCGGTCGTAGTGAGAAAGCAATCTGATCCAACAGACCAACGAACCAGGCTATATCATGTATGATGGGTAATTACATAAGTTCGAAAAGCATTAGCTTGGTTGTTTTGCTAATACCTCAAAATAAACCTGTGAATGTCTGTGGGTGAGTACGTCATCGCCACTCAAAGCTCACTTTTTCACTTTATTGCTCTTTTTCATAGAATTTTAAATATGTTTTGACAATTCATCCTGGACTCCTGCCCAAAATGCTAACCTAATATGATGACAGCTACAAAAAGAAAAAAGAAAAAGATAAAACAAAAAATAAAAAATAAAACAAGGGCCGCAAAACTGTTGTTGTTCCATCCTGATGAGTGACAACTGAATGGAAGACGGAAAATAAACTTGAATTTTGACCAATGAGAAAACAGTTTACTTGCACGTGACTTATTAGAAACCTAGCCACATGAAATTGGAACCTAGAAACCTAAAATTACCTTGGAGTTGGTTAACTTTTCGTAAATAATTTTATTTCATGCAAACTTGATAAATTATTTAATTCAAACTTGAAGATAATTTCCTCACTAGTGACGTTTTTGATTTTATGAGGTCTTTAACATCAAGTATGCGGTGTAAAGAGAGTCTACTCACCCTCTACGGGGCAGTAACGGGTGACCTTCTCGGGCATGAGCTGGCGTTCCTTGTGGCGGCAGTAAACCTCCGCTATCTGCTGCCGGCATTCCTTGGTCTTGGCGCGAGAAAGGGCAGAGATGGCCTCTTTTCCGCTGATCTCACATTTGGGCGGCTGATCGTACTTGATGTCGGCGGTGGGCGCGGCCGATCGCTTGGCCTGCTGAAGGTGGTGCCGGTGCTGCTGGGACTGCTGTGGACGGAGGGTGGGATTGGCCCTCCGCTGAAACTCAGCGCGCGTCTGATTGAAGCCACCTTTGCTCTGTGCATACTGAATGACTTCGTTGGAGTTCTTGCTCAGGGTTTGCTGCGCATGGGCCTTCTCCAGAAGGCCTTGTTTGTGCTTGCCGGGCGGGTGTCTCTGTGTTTGCGAACGAGCACCGAAATTACTGTTGTCTATATTCTCAAAGTCTTTGGGAACGGAGTTTTCATTGTTGCTGTCCACGCGGACTTTCTCCTTGGGCCGATGCGAGTAGTAGCCGTCCTGAAACAAGAAGACAGACGAAATCAGTAGCTGCTACCAACAATGTCACTAGATGAAACACCTCAGTTAGTTATACGAGCAATCAGATATACAATTTCTTTTACTACTTTTTGGTGGAACAACATAATAGCTGAATAAAAATCTAATAGTTTTACATCAAAGGAGGAACTTTTGACTTGGGCCACTATGCTACTTCCTATCAACAAAGCAGAAAATCCATGAAAACAAACATCAGCATCCCAGCAACCTCTCAGAACACCTTAGCAACCAATGACCTAGCAACAGCCCACAGCACTTCTCACAGTTTCACAATTCAGAAAACATTTAGGTCCTAGTATACTGAAAAAAAAAAGAATATTCACACAGGTGTCTGCTGGTATATAAGTAATATTATTGAGCAACTGTAAAACTTTTCAGAAGAGTATGTAACCTTTTCAGACTTTAAGCACACAGTAATTCACAGGGAGTGTGACCTCAGGTCATTTCTGATATTTTGCGGTTTCCTGCGAGTGTCATTGCTGATGGAATATTCCACTGTTAACAGTGTGTGCAACAGGAAGGAGGTTGCAGCTATGCCCTGAGCACTGATATGATTGCAGGAGACATCTCTGTAGCTGTGAAAGCTTTATGAGAAGATATGATCTCTGACATTACAGGACGCCTGCCTACAAGTAAGTGTTTTGCAAATAAACATACAACAATTTTCAGCTCAAACACACCATCAAAGTTAAACACCAACTCATACTGATACTGAAGATATTGATTTAAAAAAAAAAAACATTTGACAAAGTACACTGAAGTGTAATTTTTTTATATAAAAGTATTTTCCAAGCATGCATTAAACATCAAAAGTAACAACTACTTTCAACATTGACAACAATAGTTTCTGAAGGATCCTGTAACAGTGAAACTGTAGTAATGGCTGCTGAAAAATTCCACTTTTTTGGAACAAATTACATTTGAATACATATTAATTTATGATAATGACATGATAATTGAATTTATATAGGCTAGTTTCTTGGCTATAGTGTTCAAAGACTGCAAAATGTAAAATAAAGCTCATTAGAATGTGTAAGATTAATAAAATTATTTAGAATGAAAACAATTAAAATCACAGATGTTACATCTTAAGTTCCTCTATTATAAAGTTATTCTCTCAAAAAAAGAGCTGACAATGAATCCTTGAAATGAGTTGTTTTTTAAAAGATAAATCCCAAGCTGATTGTTGATGTCAGGTTGGTCTGAATGAAAATGCTAATTCATTATTTGCCACTAGGTGCTGCTTTTGGAGAGTTAAGATAGCGGTTTCTCCGATAACGCTGTACACAAGCACATTAAAGTGCTGCTTTATCAGACATTACAGGCGTGACGAAAGTAAATTGAGACCAATCGAACAACCACTGCAGATTAGCATCAGACAAAGAGGGGTTCGGAAAAATGAATTGTTGAGTCAAAAGTAAGGTAAAAATAAATGTAAATGAAAGCGTTTTTTGACCTTGCATGCATGTCAACCTGCTGTTGGGGCCTCGCAAAACCAAAAAATATGAACCTTTCATAACCCATAATAGAGGCACTTTAAATTCCCTTTACTGCAAATCAGTTCAGTCTGCTGCCATTTACGCTAGCAGTGATTTTCAGCCATGCAAACACACCTCATATTTATCTGAAAGGCTGAAAATAACTGCTCGTAAACACTATGTTTTCATAAATCACAAATCAAAGATAAAACCTAATAACAGTGTTGTTATTAACACATCATGGTAAGAGTTTGGATGTCTCTGCCTTATAAAACATTAGAATTGATTTGACATGCTCTCACTAACTTGCATTCCCGACTTCTTAAAATGCACCTACATCCCATCATCTACTTTTACTTTTCCCCAACTCATTCTGTCCACCGATTACTGGGCCAGATTTAAAGGATGCTGTACGGAAATGGAGACAAGTAAACTGAAAAAAAAGAAAATAAAAGGAGGAGATGAGGACAGGAAGTAAGATGAGGCGCTGCTGCAACTCTCATTTCCTTACCGTTATGGTGCAATTTGTCTACAAAGCATTTATTAAAGCTTGTTTGTGAACTCGCAGAGTGTATTATTTGTGAGGGAAAACTTTCGAAGACAAATCCCTGTCGCGTCACCCGCACTTTGGCCCTCTAAAGGCTACCGTTTAGAGCAGACTCCACTCCCGTCTGCTCCTCCTCCAGGAGCTTTCAGGAGGAAATTACAGTGCCTGGGATTAATAGCCTGAGCAACCACAGGAGGTAAGTTAGGCTGCTGGAGAGAAGACTATCGATCGCTTGCAAAAATCTGTCATTTCCCAAGGTGCTCTGGGAGCCCTGCTCTGCACCGCTGAGCACCCTGGCAGTCGCAGGCCTCCTGTATTCTCTCTCAAGGGGAGGAGGCTCCCCTCGCTCTTGCATCATCCATCACAGGAATGGTGGGAGTCGCACACTCGTTTATCAAGCACACTTTTATCTGGCTCTTTTTCTGCCTCTCTGATGGCAAAGAACATCACGGGCCACACACACACGAACGCTAGAACTGGGCGGTGCGATGGTATATACCGTAAAAATGTGTCACAGGGTAGAGATTCTGCTGTATCGTCAACACCGCAGCGCAATTTAAACAACCTAAAAAGCAACAGAAAACAATAGAGAGCTGAGTGCAGACAGGCGCTTCTAGTGTTCACAGCTTTATTGATTACAATAGGAACGATTTGGTTTTAGTTTCCAGTGCCGTTTCTAGGTAGTTATGATCGCTGATATAAATGACAAAATATTTGAAAGCTTTCCCTGCAGTCACTGGCACGGCAGCGAGGAACGGTCCGACGCTGGAATGTTGCTTTGCCTGTTTTCTCAATGCCTCACGTCAGAGACTGTTTGACAACTATAGTTATATGTAACTGTACACCTTAATGGTTTAAATGAATGAATAAGGTTTGAGGGAGAGTGCACACATGAAATCTAAAACCAAACAACACTCCCTTAATCTGTCCTGATTTTCCTCCGCCTCCACAGTCCAGCAGCTAATACGCAGATACTGAGGGAATAATAAAATACTACTTATGTATCTGATCTCTTCTGCTCCAGGCCAACGGCACCTCTTGATCTGAGCCCTGTGGAGTGAAAGGCGTAAAACCTGAGAGCATAACTTCACCTCAAAACTTTAAGAAAAAAGTAAAGTCAGATTAGAAAATGAAGAGGCTTTTTTTTCCCCACTGTAGCAATATTTTCATGACAATTAATCACATTTACACTCAAGGCACTGCCAAGCACACCAGCAAATTCATGTAAATTAAAACCTTCAACGATGGCTGTTTTTCTTATAATTAATCATAGAGACATTTTTTAAAGACATTTTCATTTTATAGAGTAGAAACTGTGAGAAAAAAAAAAAACAAAATTCATCCAGTAAACCACAAAAAAAAAGACTAAAAAAATCATGAGGCCATTGACTGTTGTTGTGAACAAAGAGGGGCCCTGGAGTAAAAAAAGGCTGAAAACCACAACCCTAACCTCAAGTATGAACAATAATAAGACTGTTTCTTTTAGAATGCACCACTACAAATAATAATTAAAGATTCACTCAAATTTAACGTGCAAAATGGTCATCCACAACTCCCACAAGTCATGTAGCAAGTACCGAAATGCAGTGAGTCGTCTGGAATCTAAACGCATCTCAGCAGAAGCTTGCTGGAGTAACAGCACTGGGACTGAATGGAAACACTGTTAGTCAACTATTAGGAGAGAGTCATAAATACTTAAGTCCTCTGTGTAGCTGACGCAAAAGGGACGTCAGGAAATATTACATGACTCAGCCTAAGGCTACAAGATATGAGCTTTGACTGTGCAAAAAAATGGGGAACGGATGTGTAGGCTGGTGCACATATGGATGTGGACATGAAAAGAGCATTCATGCAAAAAAAAAAAAAAAAAAAAACTATGTGACTATGACTCAAGACAATAGGCCAGGAACAAAATTGTCTCTTTCCATGAGCAATCTGACAGTCTCTGACCAAACGTGACACTTCACAGTTGGGTTTACTTTTTTTTTTTAACCAAAAAATTGGGTAACTCTTTATGTTACGGTTACACCTATTAGTTGTTTATTAGCATAAATATTACTAGAATATTAGCTATTTATTAGCGCTAACTAAGCACATTAATGTCTTTTTCCACATAACCTTATTCTATATCCGTAATTCAACTATCTTAACAAATGTTACCTATTCTAAAGTGTAACCAAAAACTGATAACGCGTTTGATAATGCAATAAGCATGCATGCAGGCCACAAATTCAAAAGTCACTTCCAATCACTGTGCATGCTATTTTTGACCAAATGTAACACCTCACAGTTTGCTTCCCCCAGCAAAGGTCGGCAAAGTTTACCTCACCCTGTGCCCCAGGGTGGCAGGGGTCACCTTCCCGTAGGCCGCCCTCTCGCTGACCTCTCAGCCTGGGTGGCTGCGCAGGGTCAGTGCTGAATGAGTCACAGAGAGCTGGGGGTGGGGAGACGTCACATGTGTGGACTAGACACAGAAGGTGAGCTTGCGAGCTGGTTATAGCATGCGAGACGGGAGCTGAAACCCAACTCTGACCTTTCCTACACCACAGAGAGCAGCACCATCAATCACTGTGACTGTCTACAAGCTACTCAATCAAACTGAACCGATGCCAGCGATCCACATCGAATCCTCATTCACAGAGTGTGTGTGTCTGAATCTTAATAAAAACAGCCACAGTTGACCTGCTCGTAAAGGTCAAACTCTGGACAAGTGCAAAAGAACACTAAGGCTTTGTTCAAAATAATAGCGCAATACATGTTGCACAGTTTATGCTTTATACTGACAACAAATTGTAAAACCAATGTTAGATTTAGATTATACTGCAATATACGTTTCAAACAGTAGTATTCTTACTGGTCTTTTCAAATATTGAGTCACGGAAGTAAAGTAGGGCGGATTTAAGTCACACGTAAATAAGGGTTCAAACTGAACACACTGATTTGTGAGATACAGAAGGTCATTATGATGATTTTGTGCCATTTAGTACTGAATAGGAAAAAAAAGTAATTAAATGGCAATTTTTGAATAATTTTGAATTAGGTAGCAAATAGAATGCTAAAGTGTAGTTTGAATTTATTGAGGCAGAATAAAAAAAAAAAGAATAAAAAAAAAGCTACAGTGTTGTCATGTTTACAGTGTACAAGTTATTGTAAAAGTTATACAAGGCCTTACCAAACAAAAATACAAAAATCAACAAAAGTTAATTCTCATACATATATACTTTAAATTTAATAAACAAATATGCTGTATATTAAAATATATTCATTTGCAAAAACAGATTTTTAGCAATTCTAAAAAAACTTTAATGTGAATTTCAATTAAATCTCATTCAAAGGTTATTTTGATATGGTAAAAATGATTACAAATACTAGCTAACTAACAGAATAAAACATTATAACATAATAAATAACATGATTTTTGAAAATAAGTTATGTTTCCAATAAACGTCATATATTTACATGTAAGAAATGTATGGATCAGACTGGAACAATGCTTCTTTTTTTTTTTTACAGTGTCATCTCCTGATGAATGTATAAATGGATTTTTTTTTTAATGTAATTTAATAAATTCCCTACATTTTACTTCAAACTGCTATGGCCAGTATAATTCACATACATTTCCCCCCAAAATTAAGCATTCATAAAATCTGCTATGACCAAAAACTAGATGTTGACCAATGTTACCATCCAAGCATTCTGAAGTTGTTTATATATTCTGAAATCACCTTGCGCTTTCTTGCTGGAGGTTGAGTCCAAGCTAAACTGAACTGAATTAAAATTGATTCGGATATTAGTTCGATCGAGTGAAAATTGCCTCTGGGCTTTCATCACCTCTGCAAACAGAACAGTTGTTCCTAACAATGAGGAAGATGCCAAGGACAGACAGAAAGAAAGAACTTGACGCATAACCTGGCTTTTCTTCCGAACAGCAGAAACCACAGAGGAAGCGGTTCATTGTTTTTTAAGCCAGACATGCAGTCCAACAAGCACGCATGCAACCACACTAAGAAAAACATAACCTAGCTGTACAGTATACGCATCTTACATGGTTTTGCTCTGAGCAATGCTCTTGTCCTGTGTGATTCAGTCTAATGAAGGGGCTGGTCCCGTAGCCATTCTTGCTCACAGCTCTGAGTGGGCTACTGGGAAAAATAGTGAAAAGCGCTTCCACTAGAAATGACAAATAAGCCCAGCTCAGCCCCCCAAGCGGAGAAAGAGCAGGTCTGCATGAGACACTCAGCGGACTGCAAGAACTACAACACCTTCTTCGGCACAGCCAACAATGAGTCAGAGAGACCACAGCAAAGCCAGAACAAGGATGCTACATTAGAGAAGATGGTCTATCTCTCAGAGAAATCAGAGGAGACAGAGAGAAATAAAATAAGAGGGAAAAAAAAGGCAAGAAGGGAAGAAATATGATTCGTGGTCAATAAAGACCTTTTTTTTTTAAGCCTGCACGTGTTTCTAAAACACATTTGCTTCCATAATCTGACATGTCAGAGTAAAACAGGATGTTCAGTGTGGAGAAATTTGAAGTGAAACAATTCATCGCAATTGTCTGAATTATGAAAAGTGGCCATTACATAACAGAATGAAACCAGACCAAATGAGAGTTTGCTAAAGTAGTGTCCATCTCTATTTTTGCCCATGGGTTAGCATTATCCAATTACCTGCATTTCAAAGGGAAAGCAAGTTATTACAGACAGATTAAAGACAAAACGTTGCTATTTGGAAAATTGTGCGCAAACTAGCATTCACAATAACCAAAAAGCTCAGCTTGCATCGTATTTCCACTCTCTATATGATCTGTAATCTAAAGCCACTTACTTGCTTTCCACTATGCACACCCAAAAACACTCAGATAAACTCATTTAGACTTCTGACAAACACTCGTGATGGATGGGGAACGCAACTAGTTCAAACAGTCTTTGATAACTAGCTACGAAACACGATCACGGGACTTCAAACGACGACTCCTCTGCGTGACAACTTCAATGTTTATGAAGCCTCTGAACTTGAAAGCACATACAGCTTTCTTTCCCAGCGAGTAAAGATAGAGGCGATCATCAGTCCTTGATCATGGCCTGCCACAACATGACTGATCATTTGTAGCACAAATCTACCAAACAGTCACCAAAAAGCACCCTGGCCTACTTCCCTGCTACGCTTGCTTTATTAACTAACTCCATAAACTGACAAAATATTAACCTTATTTCAGGATCTATAATGATACAAAGCTTCAGAAAAGACGTGTTTAGTTTATATATTAAAAAAAATCAATTTAAAAGCATTGTAGCTGCTTTTAGCTGTGATACATTATGACAACATCTCCATTAAGAGATTAACTTAACTAACATGAAGGCACGAGCCTTAATTGTTTGGTGCCTCAAGCATAAAGATTTACATTTGAACCTCTATCTGGTCTGTGATTTGTGCACTAAGCTGCGTTTCACAGTTGGTAGACTAAGCTCAGAATCGTCAGTTTTGGATTCTCTGTGAAGAGAGCTGAGATTCCCCATAAGCCTCCGCTTGAGGCGCTTTGTGGCGTTTTTCCTATTGAGCGCAGCCCCAAGCTCTCTGAGCACCTGTTGGCACGAGGCCTGATTGGCATCATCCTCTTCTCTCTGAAGCGCAAGGCCCACAGCCCTCACCAGTGCAAATGAGCAAACATTAAGCCAGGCTTAGCCCGCTGCTTTAAGGTTTAAGACCTCGGCTTTTGTATCAAGTGGTCAACAGTAATCCATTATGGTAGGGATTTCTGGCACTGTCTCAGAAAATGCTTTCCTAAGTCTGAGGGATACAGAGTCACGCTGCTCAACTAGCAAAAGCTGGTCCGTTTAAGGAGGTTTCCAGTTGCCAGCCACACATCTCCTCAGTCTTGCACATTCTGTTCTTCTGTAGCAGGGCTGGACATAATTCACAACTGAAGAAATGGCTCCTTTTCAGTTCATGAGTTGGAATTTGAATAGAATTGGACAAGGAGGTTGAACTGGAATGACAGGAAGAGGTTTGCTGAACTGCGATTCAAAGAAATTCAACACAAACAATGCTTTCTGAGAAATAAAATGTCCTTCAACACTGGTTGTAAAAAGTTAAGCTAATTTATTTTAAGGCATGGTTCCATTGCAAACCTGCACGCTTTTCTTTCTACTGCAGATCACAAAAGAAAATATTTTGAAGAACTTCATTGACTTTTCCCACTTTCTTTTTCAAAAAAAAAACAAAAACAAAGTATCTTCTGAAAGAAAAGTATCTTCTGAAAGAAAAAAGTCATACTGGTTTGGAACAACAAAAGCATGACAACTCTACTGAACCTTTGAAAAAAAAAAAAGGGTTATATAGCTAATACTTTTCAAAGATAACTTCACAAAAACATTCTTAAGAATAACATTTCTGCCATTTTATAACATTCATGTGCGTATTCTTGTCCTTTTTTCTAAAAAGAAAGGCAAAACATAAGAATTTGAATTCCTGAAATTAATGTTTTAAAAATCTCTTAAGGTTGGGATGACCTCCAACTTAAAGGCAAGATGTTTAATGAATTTTTTTGGATGTCTCAAATATAAAGCAATGACAACTCTACAAATAGGTGAACACATATAAGCCCACTATTACTATGTGATGTTCACAAGTACTTTGAAATGAGACCAGTGATTGAAAATGTACTGTAAACAATTATCAGTCCTAATTGTTTCATTAGAATTCAAAACGATTTTTGATTATAACATTTCATCTGAATAACATTCGACGCTTTAAACTCTAAACTCAAGTCAAGTCTTATTCTTCATATAACACCGAATTTTTTTCTTATGAAAAACATTTTTAAGAATAAATTCGTAAAAAATTTCAAGAATTGCATTATTACAAATGTCTTTAAATACATTTTCATGAATCCGGCTCCTTGCCTGTATCAGAGAACAACATCATGTTCCACGCATCTTCTTTAGTTATACCCGTTACATCAAAACAAACAAACAACCACCTTTCCGTCGACAGGAAAGCGTCGTTAATGAGGGGGGCAAAGCCTTGTAGGCAGAGTGTTTAAAGAGGCATACAAATGAGGCAGCGCGGCAATTAGAGAGAATCCACAATGGATGCGGCCACTCTCGGCTAAGGATTTCTTAATGAATGCTCAAGGTGCTGCTTGTGAGACAGATTGCTCGACATGTGGCCTCCTCGCATACGAAGTGGTCTGGGACTCGGGCCCCAATGCCTTTACATAACCACCCCTTTCAGTCAGGCAGCGTGGGAGAACTACAGCTTTGTGTGGGCGACGGGACCACGGGGCGTACGTGTAAAAAGCAGGTCTGTGTAGGAAGAACGACTGCTCGTTCATTCCGCTTGTGTAAACATCCTGAAACCCACCATGCTCAGAAATACCCTTCCACGAACCAGGACCGAAAACAGCCCCACCCTGGCTCGGTTCCTTCGGTTCTCTCAGCCACATGCAGCGGCACACTGAAACGGGGTGTATTTTGGGTTAATCTCTTCGCTGATTGCTAATAGCAAGGTATATGCATGGAACAACCCAGATTTGGACATAATGACAGCAGCAAGGTCAGAGCAAAAGCCGGTTTTCCAGGCCTGTTATTTGGGAGGCATCAACCAACAGTGAACTCAAAAGTCCAGGCGGTAGTCTGTGGCCCATGTGGACGAATAAGAACATCAAACAAAATGCCAGAAGCTGACTTGGCAGAGCCCATCTCGGATCGGTGTACTCCTGCTTTGCTTTTACAACACATCCCTGTGCAATTCTAACACCCCAAAACTCTGCAGATGTGCAGCTTGGCTCGATCGGGTTATGCACACATGGGACTTGACGGGTGGCTTCTTTGCCAGTAGGGCCCAGTTGCATACAGAGTATCAATACACCGTCTGTAATAGAAGCACTGGAGCAGTAATTGGCATACCATCCCATCCCGATTTCAAAGGCTCTGGCCAAGGGCTCAGCTCAGCAGGTCTCGATTTGATTTCTTGGTAAAGCATTAGCACGCTGACCCACAATGAAAGAGAGCTTTTGTCTGATTGCACTGCATCAAACTGCATTAATTCACACAGTTAGCAAAGGAATAAAATATATGGCAGCTGATAACACCAGTCCGGTCCTTTACTTTAAGAGTTACTAATCTGGAGGAAACCAGCACGTTGGAAACTATAGTACCTTGTAAAATCTAATCACACAACAATGGCAGTCATTGTGTTGATTACATAAAGTATGTTTCTATACAAATCATACAAACAAACCATTTCCTAATTATCCCCCATTAAGAGCTACTTCATAAAACTGTGCGCTGATACAAAACAAGCAAACAAAACAGTAAAAAAGAGGCAAACTGAAAGCCATAATATAATTAGAAGCTGTTGCAGTCATAAAAAACAGAACAGAAGGTACATCCAAATTTCTCTGCTCCTCCTCGACAAGTCACTGTAGGCCTATATCTAAAAATATTTAATGACAATTATAGACTAGATGTGCGAGGAGGGAACCAATTTAGACAAACATTGGCAGCATGCGAGCTACATCATTTATCGGAATGTGACGCAGAGCGGATGTCGATAGGAGAAAATCAATGGCTAGAATAGTGATGCAACAATCCTGTCCAGCATCGGGGTGCCCTTTCACGGGCAGCAGACCTCTGCAGCTGCTTTCAATGCCTTCAGACACTCAAAACACTCCCCTTCTGTTCATGACTCAGTACTTTTGCTCTTCACTCTGCTGTGCTGCAACTGCAAAACAAAAGAAGCTGTTTGAATATTCACACACTGTTCAATCCGATTGAGATTTCTGAGGTCTGTTGTTTGTCTGGAATAAAGCCGTTTTTTTTTCTTTTGCATTTTTCGTTAGTCGTCTTTACCTTGGAGTTTAATAAATCTGCAAACACGCCCTGAATAAATACCAATCACCTCTCTGCTTCATCTCTCCTCACAGATCTCATTTACATCCATCCACCACGGCGCAATTCCATCAGCTGAGATCCAATTCTGATATTAACCCATGGCTGTTGTCCATGCATTAATGCGCCCTCAGATTGGAAACCAAATAACAATATTATCCACATCTGACGTCCCAGTTCTGCATTTAATCCAAGCTCAGTCTGGCATTTGCTTAATTTATCTCTTTCAGGTCTCAGCAGTTTAATTCTCAGTAACCCCTCAAGAAGACCACTACGTCTTGGCAGGCAGTGCTTATAAGTAAGAATAAGTGATCTACCAAAAGCTTCAAGAGGCTGTGTATGCTCAGCTAGGTAGCATTTGATTAAAAACACAGTAAAGCAGTATTACTGAAATAATATTACAGTTTAAAATGACTGTTTTCTATTTTGATACATCTTTAAATTCAATTTATTCCTGTGATTCAAAGACAAATACTTAAAACTTATACCTTCAGTTTTACATGATCCTTCAGAAATCATCCTAATATGAAGATTTGCGGCTCAAGAAATGTATCCTCTATGTTCAATTAAGAAACGTTAAAATATCGATCAACACAATCATAACATTCAAGGCCCAGAAAGGTAGTCAAGACATTGATAAAATAGTCATCAGTGGCTCAAACGTAATTTTATGATGATACAAGAATACTTTTTGTGAGTAAATAAAACACATATAATGACTTGCACGTTCATTGTTCACAAGAGTAACGCGGCGTATGCTTGTTAGGCTGCTGCTGCTGGAGCCTTATTAACATTAAATAACAACGAACAACTGTATTTTCTTGAACTAACATTAACACAGATGAATAAATACTGTAAACGTACCGTTCATGTTAATTAATACAGTAACTAATGTTAACAAAAGACACCTTATTGTAAAATGTCACAGAAATCTTTTGTGACATTATATAAGTTACTGCTACGCCTGATCATTCGAATGTGTCATTAAAAACAATACCTTCAAATGGAAGTGTATTTTAGATCATATCCAATTGTTGTCATACGATTGAAGTGGACACAAAGCAACTTTTACAAAACACAAACTTTATAATTGACCAGTACCAGACTAATACCCTGTAATTTTATACACTCAGTTTTAACAAAATAGCCCATTCTGGTACCCAGGTACCGTTTCTTCTGACTTCCCCACTCTTTACATATCTGTTCTGGCCAGCCAGGGCTGTATAAATGTAGAAGGTAGCTGGAGGCTCCTATATGAACCTGCCCACCACTAGCCCACGCGTATCCATCTTTCCTACATTTAACCAAGCACAACTAATCCTGAACTCTAACACCTCTGGCCTGAGACCATGAACAGCTACATGCATATGCAAATGTTGTTTTGCTTTCTAGTTTCCCCACCTGACATCTTAACCAATAAGACTTTATTGGTTGAAAAGCTTTTTTAAAGATGTTTAAATATGTATTATTGTTTATTTAAATTGTGAAGCTGTCTTAAAATGTGAAGATTTAAGAAACTGGGAAATGGCAGTAAGCTTGACACATTACAAAAAAAAAAGAAAAGAAACAAAAAGAACCAAAAACCACAATAACAGAAACTACAACAATAAAAAGGAACATTCCAAAAGTAAAGACAGTCATATGCATAAACAGAGTGGCTACAACATGAAAATAATTATCATCAAGACTATTAATACACATGCATTCCACCATTGCACTCTTCAGACACTCTTATCTTAAGAACTGTTTACACAGAGGTCTTCAATTTGACTGTGCACGCAGTTAAAAAAAAAAAAAAAAAAAATGAGAGAGGCAGTGCAAAAACGCTGAGATGTAGGGAACTGCGCTATCTTTAAGCCCTTAATTTGAAACAATGATGGGACATGAAGTGGAGAACCCCACTTCAAAGACTCAATGCGCCCATGTGCCTATTAAAACTTGAAAAGAATCACATAAAAGGAGGGAAAGGCCTCACAAAATTTGGAAGAAGAGATTAGAACAACTCTTCACATGACACAGTCAGAGGGACTGCGAGGGTACGAGGAGGGGGAAAAACCACAGTTACTTCTCACAGTAAAAGAGAGAGAGAGAGAGATAGGGAGAGAGAGGGAGAGAGAGTTCTGAATACAGAGGTGACGAATGACTGTGAAGAATTCGAGCAGAAAATGGATTCTCAGATTGGGGCTGAGCCTAACCCTTTGGCCCTCATATCAGGCTTTTCCTGAGCTCTTCTGACAGCTCTTCCACATGCTGCCAGTCCATTTCCACCCTAACACAGGCCTGCATCACGTCAGCATCATAGCAGGAGAGTTATCGCTATGTGAGTGCGTGTGTGATGGTCCCTACCATTGATCCTGTTACACCTGAACTTCTCTGTCTCTCTCTACAAGTTGTAGACACAGATGCAGGATTCCCTGCCTGCCTGGGAGCTGTTATGAAGTATTGATTTCCTTTACAGTATGTGGCTGTGGTCAGGGCTATGTGCTGAATGTGGTTGCATTGTACATCACTGTGCTTGTGGGAGAAAGGGGAAAAAAAAGAGCACTGGAGTTTATGGATGAGTCTGACAGTGTGACTACAGATGCAATCCCACAATGCACTTTCCTGCTGGCATGATGAATTTGTCACTGCGAACAAAGCAGTAAAAGGCAGAAAAAAGATGGACAGGTGCCATGGCAGAACAATACATAGCAGTATGACTAGATGGCATAAAAAACAATATGTTAATGATTTAGTACCATTACTGGCGAAACTATATTACGGAACAATGCAGAAATACCACTTTGTTTTAGGAATTTTCGAAGCAAAGTTGGCAGCAAACAAGGCCAATGTAAAGATGAAAAACTTTGTGAAAGCAAGGAAGCAGACATGAACAATTAAAATTAAAATAATACAATTATTTTTTAGGGTTTAGTTATATACTTTTATTAGTTATATACTTGTATCCTAAAATGTATAAAACTATTCATATAGATCTGCACGTTCATTTCCTTCTATTAAAAATACATTTTGCAGTTAAGGAAAAATGAAAGGAATATTTATTAGCTGTAAAGAACTGTTTTATATGCTACAAAATGTCTGTAAAGACCAACCTACAAACCATACAAACCTAATTCCTGTAATTATTCACAAAATGAAATGTAGATTAGCATTTAATTGTAGATTTGTCATTTCTAACTGTTAAAATGTATTGAAAATGAAAAGACAAATGCAAGTGCATTTTTTTTATTCTGTGTAACACAATCTGGATTCCAAACGATACTGAGCTAAAAATATATGTAATATTTTAGTAAAAAAAAAGCCTTGCTATTTTGAAAAACTGGATCATAATAAAACACATATAATACAAATGCCTGAAAACCACTGCATTGTTAGATAAAATACTTGAAATTCCACAGAAGTAATTGCTTTTAGCGAAGTGTGCAATGAGGGTTTTGACGCTACTTGACGACAGTGAAGCCCAAAGGGCAGAAGAGAGGGCCTGTAAAAGAGAAGTAACCTCCCTCTCTCAGCCGCAGAGCCTTGAAGTGGTGCAGCTGGAGGAGTGTGTGACCGCCATCATCAGATGATCTCTAGGGCTGTGGCCTTTTCTCTTGGCCAGAATCAGCATCCACTCAGACCCTATGGGATCAGTTAGCCAGTGCAGTGCTATTCATCAGACGACTAAATCCTTCCCATTACAGAGTGAGAGAGAGAGAAGAAGGATGAGCGATATAGGCAGAGACAGAATTAGAATGTAAGAGAGAGAGAGGGAGAGAGAGAGAAAGCACACCAGGGGGAAAAGAATGATTAGGGAACTTTGAGGCAGCCATAGACTTTAATTACACTAACTATGCTGGTTTGGAGTGGAAGTGTTTTAATGCCTCCATAAACTGCCCTAAAATGTTTCGCAGGCCGCTCTGACACAGCCAGGCAGCCGACTGCGGGCACAGTGGCAGGCTGGCACAATCCTTCCACGTTGCCTCGGTGTTGAAGAGCAATAACAGCGGGCTGAGGTAGATTAGCAGCGAGACTTACACACTCGGAGACGTCTTTTATGAGCGGCGCAGCCTTAATGTCACGGAGGCTGTAACCAACACTTACACTAAATCAACCTAAATAGAAACTTAAATAGCAAAGTGACTGAAAACTAATGTCAGAGAAAAAGGACGCCAAGATATGCAAATAACAGCTCTCAGGATAATTACGGTCATTTATTTGCCCCCTCCTATTGGCTCAAGGGTGGATTACAGAAGCAAAGCTCGACTCTTAGAGCCAGTGCTTTGGCAGCCTTTCAGTCACCATTACTCAGTGGTGTGACTCAATTGGATCTTTTCAGCGAGCTCAAGATCATCTGGGAGGCTCTTGCACTCACTCAAAGGCATCAGTGTACATGTGGATCAGCATGTGCATGATGTTCTTGGTGGTGCTTGTGCTGTTATAAGCCGCATGAAGCGCTTATACTGCGCTGAAAAAAATTCATTGAATTCAGTAAATTTTTTAAAGCTGAATTCAATCAATTTATTATAGCTGCATTTAAGTAAACGTTTTTAATCTAAATTTTATCAGCAAAAAAACCCCATTACATTTTAGAGTATTTTTTTAGTGTGCATGAAATCTCCAATACACAATGGACAAAACTATAGCATATTATACAAACTACCACATTTTTAGGGCCCAAGCCACTAGACAGTGGGAGCCTTTTTGAATTTTTTTTTAAGATGCTCTATTCAGGGCTGTTTAAAAAGTGCATTTACTGGAATTTGATATTTCCAAAGGATTGCCTCCAAACTCTGTGAACATGATCAAGACATTGGGGATGCCAAACTGCAAAAGGATTTTTAATATCTTGAATGGTTTGCCCGTGGCGAAACTTGAGGGGTGTGTTCTTTGTATGATACCGATCACAGAGATGTGACTATAAAGAGTCAAAGTTATAGCTCTACCAACTAACAGCAGGAAGTGTGTCACTCTCAGGATGCTTTGAATTCGGTATCTTATTTTTACTTCATTTGCTTCAAACTTCATCAAAATAATGACAAAATATGGAACTTGTAAAACTGTTGGGGGGAATACCGTAAATACCGTCAAACTTCATTTATGAGGCAGATAACATGCTTAGAATTACACAAAACACAATACACATATCAGAATTAATGATAGATAAACACTGGCAAAAGCTCATCAGAAGTGGCAGGTTAGTTTTTTCTACACACACAAAACTTAGTATATATGTTGTTATCAGCAAGACTATATAAATTACAATCATTAGCTATGACCAATAAAGTTGGTTATTTTTTAAAAAATGTGGATATTCTGAAATATCAAGCTGTAATTGAATTCATACTCCTTCGAGAAGGTAATTCTGAGAAAACCTGCTAAGTTTCAAACAGTACAAGAAAGTTTTCTTAAACAGTACAACATAAAGCTGAGTAATGCTATTATTGTTAATTATAAAAACAAATAAGCGGAAGTAAACTATATCAGATGAACAATTGACATCTTAAAAAAAGTACCAAAAATGACAAAAACTATAACTGAAATACAGATAAAGCTAGACATAGTAAAAGATTAAAAATAAGAACAAAAAATTTAAAACGTGACAAAAAAAATGTAAAAAATAAAATAAAATGCTAATTTAAAATGATGATATTTCTCATATTAGCACATAAATAACATACTAGATACTAGATAAAAGTGCTTGCAAATGTAATATATTTGTAGTAAATGCTCAAAGCAACAAACAAAAGATTTTTTATTTAAAGCATGATAAAACTAGCAATATATATATATATATATATATATATATATATATATATATATATATATATATATATATATATATATATATATATATATATATATATATATATACACTTTCACTGATGGAGGGACTGAAGGGAGTTCTCAATATAGAGTAATCTGTTAGACTACTGGGCAAAACCTAGCCTAAACCTAGGTAACAAATCTAGCTTAAATTTGTAATTGACCATAAAATGACACCTCTCAGTTCAGTGGCACCAGCCATCCGCACTCTACTATGGAGAAGAAGAGGGCACAAGCAAAGTCAGAATAAGCCAATTCCCTCTCTTCATTAGTATTCTTTTCATTCAGCTATTCAACCTTTTCAGGTTGTGAATTTGGCCTTAAACGGATACCCCATTTCTCTTCTCTGGAGTTTCTAAAAGGGCACCCCAAAGTGAAAAAGTCGAAGTGAGCGCCGTGCTTCAGTGACTGGTCTGTCCCCGTACACCAGACACTTGACATTAAGCGAATCTTTCTCCACAGCTTAAAGCGAAGAAGCGCAGACCGTGTGGGAGGCTGATTCATAATCAGATGATTCACCTGTCCACCGAATCACACTCAAATCAAAGGGCTGTCTCCCGAGAGAAGGACGCTTTGCTAAGCTACCAAGCACATGTTATACTGCTCGCTTCCAGACCTTTGACTAAATGACAAAAGGTCTGGTCTAAGTTCTTGCTAAGAACCACCCACTCATTCACGTAAAGTAGCGGATATCAATAAATATGCTACACCGCTTTGTCTAAATTTATTTACAATAAAACAAAAAAATTAATTAAATCACAAATGCCACAAGTGAATTCAGGCTTCACAACATTGTAAATTAAAGGATTCAAATGGATATTAATTCTGAAATTTGTTAATAATTAATTTAACATTTGTAAATGTTATTACAGTTTAAAGTAAGTTTTCTTTTTGAATGTAATCTAAAATGTTATATATTCCTGTAATGGCAAAACTGAACGTTCAAATCCATGAAAAATATAAATATTTCCTAACATAACATTATTTACAGTCACTTTTGACCAATTTAATGCATACTTGCTGAATAAAAGTATAATTTAAAAAAAATCTTACTGATCCCTAGTAAAAAATAATTATTTAAAATGCATTAATTTAATACTAAGTATAGTTCAAATCTAATATCACTCGAGACTTACTAATATAAACATTACAATTAAGCCTTATTCGGATTACTACTTGTGCTAATATTAAGCGTAAAATGTGTTTTAATGTCACTGTTAATGAGCATTATATGATCTTCGAATAATATAATAATAATAGTCTTTAAATGCAAGATATTTAAAGATTTCAATAGTTCCACTTTAGCACAATCAAATATACTGCAGTATATCTATAGTTGAATTTCAGAATTACTTCTACACAATTAAGTATGAAATCATTTTTTTTAATTTAGCAGACTTGAAGTATACCAGTTTAACATGCTAAAAGTACACTTACAGGGTATTTTTTATTAAGCACATAAATATGTATATGTATCTGTAGTATACTTAGCATGAAATTGTGTATTTCATATACGCTTATATTTAGTTTTCACTAGGATTTATCAGTGTCATTTAAAAAAAAAAAAGAGAGAAAATCAGCTCAATGTGGACTAATATAACCAACATGCTATATTACGCATATACTGTGCATCACTACCTTCAGTCAGATTATAGCTTGCCAGACTGAGAAGGTTGCTTTCTAGGTTTGTATGAAATATGCATCAGGCGATCTGCAAACAAACTGCGAGGTGACTGTGGACGTGCTGTCTGAGGCAGAGATCGCACTCGCATAAGAAGCTCTAGCATCAGCGGTCTGGGCAGACAAAGAGTTAATAAAGACACACTAGCAAACACACAAAGTATTCTCAAACCCTCTGGGATTGCTGAGGATTACGCCAGGGATTTGAGTAGACGCTGGATTAACAGGTTTTTTTTTTTTTTTTTTAAAGGAGAAAATGCACATAAAATTGCAGTTTTCTCCTCGAACATGGAAGTCTGTACTTAATCACAGCCCGAGACTGAGCCTGGAAGCTCGAGACGCTTCTCCGGCCGACCTGAGACCATCTCCAACAACAGTGGGCTCGGGTGGGTCTCCAGATCCCGGTCAGAAATCAATCGCAACCTTTACGTTTGCACCCGCTGTTGCTTGTGCAAACACACAGACCAGCTGTTTGGAGGGAATCGCAGGGGGTTCAGCCTAAAAGACTGCGAACGGGACCCTCTGTTCTGCCGGGGGAATCTAACCGTGGGTGGCAGAGGGAGTTTATTAGCATAACCTAGCCTGCAGACTAAAGGACATTCAGAGGCTCGGTGGGAATTCACACCAGCGTGTGATATACTCGCATTCGCTTATTTGCCGCTTAAAAAAAAGAGAGCGGAAGAGTCACGTGACCGGGGCTGTGAAAGAGTCTGCGTCTTGGTCACATGCAGCCGACATGATTCACAAGCCCCAGCAGGCATTGCCTAGAATTATGCCCTTCTAGCGCACTTTAATTAGGTCTCCGTTGCGGGATGCATATTGTATAATGGAATGGGTGAAATGGCATTTGTGGCTCGAAAAAAGGTGGCGTTTTGGGAGCACCCGTTGGCTTGCAGACAAAGCTATTTGTGATTATAATATAACGAGATAATATTCTCCTCGTTTAGCGCGTTAAACTCGTCGCAGACATCCGCGAATGATTCTCAGTCGGATACAGAAACGGCGAGAGGATTATTAGCTTTGACGTCGGAGGAGTTTACGAAACAAAAAACGAGATACGACGAATCTCTGAGAGCAGAAGACGACGCAAACGAGGCCTTGAAAGTTTTCACGGAGTGATTTAAATTCTCTGAATTTCACACTCGAGCATAAAACAACACCAGGCCTTATTCCCAGGATGCCTCTCGCTATCTGCATAAGACAAAAACAAACAAACACAAAAACTAGTTTAAGATGCTTACCAACGGGATTTTTGTCTACTCTTGGGATTACGGATTTGAAGTATTTGTTATTGCATCTGCTAAAATCTGTGGCTGATATTAGGCCGTGTGTAATGAGGCTGTTGTAGAGTAGCGTGATTATCTGATGCTGGGTGGATTATGGTGGCGATGGATACACGGACGAGCCGGCTTGGCCCGCGTTCAGCGCAGGAATGCAGAGGACACAATATACACGGCGGACAGAAACTGACTGAGAGGACCTATTCAGAGACGAGACAGGATGAGAGACAGAGATGGACAGACATAACAAACTCGCAGGCCTTGTGTACCGAGACCCTTCAACCTGTTTGACTAAAGCTGATCTTCTCTAGTTGAGTGTGTGTGTAGTGCATAGCTTTGAATGCCGTGTGTGTGAATATAGCTGGATGTGTGGGAGTGCCACTGAGGGGGTGTGGGGGAGACTGACACTGACTAAAAAAAGAGGATGATTCCACTGAATACTGCCTTTTTAAACACGTTGATGAAAAGCGGATTGATTGTAGCCGTTTAAAAATGATTTTTAATGAAATCTAAAAAACTAAAAACGTGATCAAGCTTGAATTCGATCTCCACGCCGAGTCCACACATAGCTGAAAATAAGGCTGAACTATAAAAATTAAAGATAATTACCATCATAAATGATAAACGCCCAATATTATATAATTCAATAACTTTCTGCTAAATAAACTAGGTCTGCACGATTATGAAAAAAAATGATAATTGTCGTTATTGTCGAAACTGTAATTGCAATTATTAATTATAAATTTAAATTAAATGATATTTATGCTTAAATTGATTTTGAACTGATTAATTGCTGCTTTGAACGATTCTGTAATAGTGGCATCCGTAATTGTAATTACAATTTTGATTAATTGTGCAGCCCTAAAATAAACCATAATTTAGGCATCACGGGATGGACAGAATGAAAACTGGATATTCATTTTGATTTCAGAGTGTTATGACATTAACTTTAAGTGAGCACTACATTAATGTGTAAACTGGGCGGAAGTGTGCAATAAATAAATTAAAATTTATTCACGAAGAACCTTTCAAACAATTCAATGCAATTCAAAGAGCAAAATCTGAGCCACGAAAATAACAAAAACAAGATTAGAATAAATAAGTAAAATAGGATGAATTATGAATATCCATAATGAAATGTTGATTAATATTAATTGAATGTATTAGTATATTTGTTTTCGTAAAATATTTCCCTCTATGCTACTCAGCGGCAAATGCGTGTGCAATTATTTGTCATGCTAATAAAGCGCACAGACAAAGAGACAGCCAGGAATACAGACAGAAGTAGCGGAGTGGTGGGGTGAGCACTACCTAGATTTTATTTTCCTTTCCGTCGTGGCTGTAACACAAGCCTCATTCATGTGACTAACGCACGGTTACAGAGTCACACTGACACACCTCGACACTCACAGTCACACACACCCTGACCAACGCTTTCCACCGCTCACACTGAACGCATTCACATGAACACACAACCCCTCTCTTCATCTGCAGCCGCCGTCTTCTTCAATCTTCAGCTTAACACATACAGCATTAATGCATGTACTGACGTGTTTGTATAGCAGCGGCATATTTAACCAGTTAAGCTGTATTTATTATAGGAATACGTAATATATCAGCCTATATTACATATTGATTTTTTTTTTCTTTATCTATTTGTATCGGTCGATTTTGCATTTGCATAGTTCACGGCTGTCTTCTTTACATTCACATTCAGGTTACCGCTCTCACAGTTTTAACTCTTTAATCATTTAGAAGATCTCAGAATACCCCATTTTTATACTGTACATTATAATGATTCCTTTGTAGAATGAGTAATTACGTGCCGTAGTTTATTTTTAATTAACTTGGACAAAATATTATAGAATTTATACTCTGGCCACATAGCATGAAACTCATTATAGGCTCCAGGAATATTATTTTTCAGTATCACTTCGTCCTTAATATTCTGCGCAGAATTCATCAAAGCTTGGCCGCACACGTTTTCCAAAAGAAAGTCAATACTCAAACGCCGCTCCGTCACCCCCAACTGCTCGCCAAGCATCCTTAAGCCCCGCCCCCTTCCATTTCCACACAATGAGCGATAACAAATAGATGCCAACAATGACAGGGGTGAGATAGAATTAAGGGCCTGTAGCGGCATACTTAGCCAAGTATGAATAGCGACCGACCACAGTTATGTTAATGGTAGCATTACGGTGCACCAATTTGCTGTTTTTCCAATATCTGTGACAGGCCACTATTGTGCTGTCAAGCTTACATAACAATTAGCTCACTTTTTATGGACATGTTTACAAAGGACATAAAGCACTGCTAGCAAAATATTCTACCCTAACACAATAGACATTCAGCCTCTTGAAAGCATTTTGACGACGGTGGCTGCGCCAGGAAAAGAAAGTCTTTATCACGGCGCTCGGTGTAAACTATAAAATCGGCCCGAACGCTTGCTTTCGTTTTACTAGATGAAGTCACCGGCGAGGCAGCGGGACCGAGCCCGCTCATTAAGAGAGCACATCATGGAATTGTTTCTGATAACCATCAGCTTAACACAGAGAAACAAATCAATAGGTGTTGGCTCGGTTCATTACGTAACAGTCAGAGAGAGAGCGAGAGAGAAAGAGAGACGAAAGTGTTCGGTTTGGTCCTTTCTGCTCCTCTGGAACAATGGTAGCCTTACGAACAAACATTCGCCTCTAGCCTTCAAAAGCCATGCAAAAACAACCTGGCGCAACTTTCCCGGTTCGCCGTCATCAATCTTTACAAGGTCTGAGATATACTTCCCTCCCTGTTTAAGAGCTAATGGAGAGGAGGAAATGCTAACAGGGCAGCTGTCCAACTGAAGCTGGGGCAAACGAGCGCCCTGGGGCAACTTCTGATGATCAAGCAAAACAACGACTAGCCTGGATCAAATGTTGAGAGAGAGAGAAAGAGAGAGAGAGAGAGAGAGAGAGACAAAGAAGGAGATGAGGAGAGAGAGGCAACGGAGACAGAGCGATGGCCTGTAAGCACTCAGGCATACTGACGGAGTGTGAGTCAGCACTGCACGACAAGCAGAGGAGAGGAGAGGATGGAACAACTCAATAACAGGAAAAGAGCGAGAGAAAGACAATGTATCTACTACAGAGTTTCTGCTAAGACAATTAGCTGCGTGACTGGGAACGACACACAGCCGGCCGGACAACAGGGGAAGAATGTTGGTGTGTTTTTGCGCTGTGATATCACGGGCTGTGTAGAGGTTGTGTAACAAACGATCATTATCTACTACTCTGAATGAGTTATGAAAATTACAGTCATGGTCTATTTTCTGATCGGTTATGTTATGCGTATTTGTGCATTGACTTTTGAAATCGTCTTGTTATGGATAGTGCGCATCTTTTCAATAAATAAAAAACTGCAACGTAATGGCAAAAAAACGGTCACCCAACAACTGTTAATGTTGGGTAGTTAAAAGTGCAAGGTGTGTTCTTCAGTGGTTCTGAACCAGGGGCCAGGGGCCCTCCAGGGGGGCTCTGCAACTAAATTATCCAAACGCAAAAAACACTATAAAACAACATGTTAAACTTGTAATGTGCAACTGATTTTTAAAAAATGTTAATATCGTCCACTTAAAACACATGTACCGTAATTATGAACGCACAAATTCACAATTTGAATCTATGACAAACTATGAATCCTTACTTTCCTAGTTTTCTGTGAATCAAAACAAGCAACTCTGTCACTGTTACCAGTAGAAATACGCAGATGCAAATGAGGGAGCCTCCGAATATTGTCTTGAATAAAGGGGGCCTCTGCGTTAATTTATGTCAAATTAGGTCACATTATTAACAAAATATGACTGATAAGCATCAGTCTGGTGCAATGGGACAGCTCTATTTATTAATGCACAAAATTGCTTTTTTATTGTGTTACTGATAACAAAAGTAATTACGTTACACCATTACTTTGTACATCATGCACTTCGTATGGTGTTATTTTTGCTATTTATATTTTAAATGTGGCTTAGTTTGCCTCTTTCCTTTTTTCCTGTTAAAATGATGGACTGAAATACAAATTATCCATAAATGCTGTTAAAATTCAGTAAATGGCTTTTTATTTTATAAAAAAAAAAAAATTATGTAAGCATCTCTGACATTCTCAGCAGGGAATTGACTCGAATAAAACAAAAATTGGATTAGACTTTTTCTGCTACTTTAACTGGACATTGTGTCATCGGGAATTCACACATACATTTTACAACAAACAGAAAATAAACAAATAAATCACAGAAACCCTGATACACGCCTACAAACTTGGCTTGGTGGTAAGGATGCAAGTGAAGACTAGGCTTCATTATTCCTAAGCTCTGTCTGCCTAGTCATCTATGGGTTAATTCCCTGGAGCTCTTCTAGGAAAGATCACTCCACATGCTACTGTGAGTGAGAAAGAGCCCCACAGGTGTGTGTGTGTGTGTGTGTGTGTGTGTGTGTGTGTGTGTGCGCGTGTTTATATGAACACTTATGTCACCGTCGGTCCCCAGAGCCCCTCCCACTGGGAGGCCACCGCTAATTCAGGTGGCGACCGGTCGGCAGATAACGAACACATTCACATTCAGCGCACACGCTGAGCACGACATACGAGATTGATCACCATCAAACCCGACTCCCCTCGCATCAGGAACGTCCCGCGGCGACAGGACCCGAGCGGTGTTTGAGCATGGGGACTGGCTGACCTGAGGAGAATCAGAACATGCAGTAACAAGACAAACGTGGCGTCCCGCTCACCTGGTGCGCGGCGGCATCTGGCTAATGAGCGCATGTTAAAGCAAATGAAGGAAGTGCCTTTTACTGCTGCATTAACGCAGGCCCCAAACCACGCCAAGCACATGTGGAATCAACTTAATCGCCAACATCACAGCCCTTCACTGCCATGTTTTACCCAGACCTACATCTGCTCGCTGAAATCTTTCAATTAGTGCGGGTGGCTAATTCATCTACAGTTTCCTCTTTTAGCACAGAAATAGAAAGTGAGGGAAAAAAAATTATATAAAACTTGTCATACTAATAACACATAATAATATTTTGGTTTAATAAAAATACAGTTTTTGTACTGCATTATATGATACATTTACACTATATAATATTATATACAAACATGCATTAAGTCTATATCATATAATTTATACAAATGTATTCAATTTACCATATGCATTACATGTAAATTTGTTATTTTATGAACAAGTTTGTTTATAAAACAGATTTTTTTCAGGGTCGAGTAAATGCAAATGCAACCTAATTACACACGTTCTCCTGAAGACCAATTAGTGAACTGAACCAAGCCACCAACTAGACGATTCCTCCATATATAAATTATTTGTTTACATGGCACAACAGTACTTATAAGTAAAGTATCCCCAAAAAGTTGCAACTAAAATACACTGATGATTAAAATGAGCTTATTTAACAGAAAAAAAAAAAAAAAAAAAAAAGGTCACACTTTTTAATCCACTTCCCACTATATACAATCAACATCCCTATTTCCACAAGCTATGTAACTTCCAGTATCGGTTTCAGGAAAGAGTAAAAGACCACAAGAAACCAAACAAGAACAACCGAAATCTTTTGACTCTTCTGCACCGATTTCATTAAACATATTAATCAAGACAAATGAGTCAAAACAATAATATGCGAGAAACAGACGATTTTATTTTCCTGCAGTGTTTCCACTGGGCACAGATTGCGTGTGGGCTTGGGTTAATGCCATGTTTAAGAAGGCAGCGTAGTGGCCCACGAGAGGTGAGAGGTCATCTGTGTCTCACGTCTCTTTAATCAAAAAGGCTGAAGAGCAGACAATTTGAGCCGGCGGAGCTGTGACTGTGTTATTAAAGAGCAGTCGGCAGTTACACAAAGTGCAGTACAAAAAGGAAATAGTCACACCTCCATCTATTTTGCTCCGTTTGAGTCAACACAGGCCAGGTAGAGTGCAGAACTACAGCCAGACAACAAAGGCTCACGGTGCTTTTTAGACAGACGCACCAAACACACTAGACTCTGATTATCTGCACCGTCGGAAGCCAGAACAGAAAAATGTGACCCTGTCACACAAGTCCAGTCATATAGGTAAATTGTCTGAAACTGAGATTTATAGTTGAATAAATAAGCTTTCCATTGATGTGTGGTTTTATGGGATAGGACAATATTTGGCTGAGATACAACATTTGAAAATGTGGAATCTGATGGTGCAAAATAATCCAAATATTGAGAAAAATGCCTTTAAAAAATGCCTGCAAATTAAGTATTTAGCAATGCACATTACTAAGTTTTGCTACATAACAGTAGGATGATTACAAAATTTTTGGCATAAAAGAAAAATCGATCATTTAGACCCACACACATGTATTGTTGGGTGAAACATACAAATATACCCGTGCTACTTATGATTGGGTTTGTTCTCCAGGGTCACAAATACTTGAAACAACAAATTACCCCCGAGCAATTCCTAAAACCCTTTACACTGTAAAAAGTGCTACACCCACAAAGTAGGTTTTAAATACTTTAAATAGTTTTAATCTAGTTTATTTTATTTGTTTTATACTAAAACGTATTAATATACTTCCTCTTTACTTAAAATATATCAGTTTTTATATAACAATATATTTTAAGTAAAGCTATTGCAATTTATTTGGGTAGTTATTTGTATATGGTTGTTGTGTACAAGAAATGTTATAAAAGTGAGTTGACATACACAATTTATTAGAGCAGTTGTCGGTGTGACAGGTTTGTTCATCAAAGCGTAAATATTTTAAAATTTTTAGTAGTTGGCATTATCCATTTTTCACTGGCGGGGACTTGCCCAGGCAGATGCAGCATCTTCGACACTTCAACTGTTTGAACGCTGCAGCGGATCTTTTCAGGACTGATTAACACGGTAAGTTGAGCAAATTTAACCGAGTGATTGATGTAGAATCACTGCGAAATCGCTTACTCTACTAGGGAGCTGAGGTTAGGTTTGCAAATTGCACTGTATAGCCAGCTATCCTGCACACGACAAGCCCGACAACGGCCGTTCTGATAATGAAAATATTGGACATTAAGCGCTAAGGTAAAAGTTAACCTAAGTTAACATTAGTACTAGGCTAGTTTAAGTTAACGCTTAACTAACGGTTAAAAATGATATTATTGGTAAAATTAAAGCCAAAGTAGCCTTAAAACACATAGTAGCCATGACTACAGAACTTATTTCATTTCATATTAACAATGCGGTCTCCGGTGGGCTTTGCAGCTGCGTTATCAGCAGCAGAGATGCTAGTGAATTTGATAGCAGTGGCTCACCTGTTACTAGCAGCACCTGCTAACATCGCCACTGTTACAACATTTAGGATGGACTTGTTTAAAAACGCAAATACTTAGGTATTAATTAGTTGCACAAATGCCCTCCGTTATATTTTGAGATTGCACAGATTATTTCGGAATCATATGTGATCGAAACAGTCGCAGTTTAGAGCCTTCAGGCAATAGTTTTGCGGGCAAATCAGAGATCATGTTATTATACTTTTGCATTACTAAAGTAGATGCACAGAACTGACTGTAGAGATGTATGTTTAGACTTCTCTGTCTGATTTTAGAGATTTGATCCACGTTTTTTTATTCTGCAAAGAATTATTCTGCAAAACTATGTCTAACCTATTACTTAAATCAATTACATTTACAACTGATTTTTAACTTTATTCTAACATGTATTTTCCTGGTCTTTAGATACCCAAGCACTTTTGTTACCTGAGGGTCTTCAAGCTTCATATTCAGGTAAGAAAAAATTAAGAAAAGATACAATTGCAGCTATAACTATTCCCAGGTAAGTAAAACATAGGTAAAATTGCAAAGTATCTAATATTCACCACCTTTAGCAACAAAAGTAAAATTTTGACTTTGTGTCTTTTCTGTCTTTTACCTGTCTGCTCTCATTGCCTGTTCATCTGACCTAACTCTTGATTATTTTTTTGTTTGTTTGTTTCCACCAATAGAGTCATGATGAAAGCGAGGTGCAGGCTGAGCTTGGCAGTTGCCCACTGAAAATTTACATGTGCCATCATCCCGACACAATTGGAATTATCATAGAAGGAAAGCCCGTGGTCAGAGGTGTGCCAAACCTGTCAGAAAGCATGCTGCCTCTTGTTTGGACTTACATATGCCCTCGACCTCAAGTATCCCCAAAGTTGGTGTACACATTCGAGATATATCAGAGGCTGTTTGTGGGATTGGACCCCATGCGTCCTAAGCCATCATCCAAGTATACCAATCTCCTCATTAAGTTATCTTAGATGTTTTCTCAATGACATCTGACATTGTTTGCCATCATTTTACAAGTCTCTGAATTTTACAAGTATTTTGATTTAAAATACAAAAATCTTACAGATTTTCTTTTTCGTTTGTTTTTGACAATACAATGTGATGTTATGGCTCACAGTTACATTTATCTAAACATTGCAGATTGGGCAGTTTGGCTATTTCACTTAACTGTTCAGAACAGGTTGAAATTACACTTACACAATGTTTGTTTTATATTATTGTGTACATGTGCAGCCACATTAATGGCCTGTTTTGTAGTCATTGTTAAATGTGACACTGGTTGACACTGAATAAATGTTGTCTTCAGTCTATCCTATCTTTTTCTTCTTCAGTTGATTTTGTAATTGTTATTGACAGTCTGTTTATATAAAGTTAATCACTGTAGGGTTTAGAATATAAACATTTAAATTTCTTTTCTGAGGGTATAGTCAGGACTCAATTAAAATGTTTATTCAAATATGATTAGATTAATTTTACTAAAAACATAAAGTTCATAAAACCTAATTAAAATGAGTACAGGTTGCTTGTAGCAACCCATAAATAAGTTACCTGTACCAAGAAAAGTAGGTTTATCTAAGTAATACTAGTACTATTAGTTACCTCAACTTGATTTTGTTGCATTTGTATTAAGTAATGTTACTGTGTTTATTATACTTAAAAAAGACTGCAAGTTGACTCAACTTAAAACATCCAATGCAGCCACTTGCCTCACTTTTTATAAGTTAGATCTAGGTATTACTTTTTACAGTGTAGGATGAACATTCATTTCGGACAAAATCAAACCGATAGGCATCTATTTCCTGTCTGTGGGACTCAGCAGGTTTAGGAGCCTTCGGGGGGTTTGAATGCATCTTCTGAAACGCTCTCATGTTTCTAACTCTCGCTCCAGACTTCCCACCTCGCCGTCTCAGGACGAGGATCGAGATAAACAGCTGAAACAATCGGGTGCCCACTTTAATCCTCAGCCAATCCCGTTTGCCAGAATAAACAGCCCATCGAGGCCACAAACAAATCCGAGAGCAGAGCAGACACGGAAGAGCAGAGGGTGCACAAGAAAACGGAAAAGGTGACCGGCGCTGGGGTCACCCGAGCCCCGCTCTATTATTATTGCGACCAGCTACGTTCGAACGAATCGAGCGGCGCAGGGCAGCTTCCTGCGGCAGAGCCGGCTTCAAGCGAGATGATGGCTCTACAGGGAGCATTTCAGTGCAGCCCGCGCCGAAAGACGGACACACTTCACACTGCCGAGGCAGGATGGCATCGAGCCACTCTGCTGACATGCACACATTTACTGGACATTAACACTCCTGCCAAACTGCGACAACTCGAAGGCAAAACTGTCTGAGAAGCAAGTCCTGCTGCGAATATCGGCCGTCGATTAGTGCTGGAGGGATTATAACGTGCACTTTAGACTGCGGGCTTAAATACGACCACAGAAGAATAGAATTATCACATTAGACACAGATAGAGCAACAAGTCTGTGGGGATATTAGCGAGGGACTAAATGAGATGGAACGTCGCTCCAGGCTCGCTGTAGTTTACATTACACCTGGATTAGAAAGCTAAATTAACACCTCTGCAATTAAAAAGAACCGTGCCACATGGAAGCCAAATGGCGATGTTAGTATTAGCCTGCAGTGGAAATCTGTTCCAGTCTGCATGTTTTTTCATTACCCAGATATTAGGATGATTTTGTTTCCAGTGAGGAGAAAGCTGTTCAAACACAGCTATTGATGACAGAGAGATTTCTAATTAGATTAGGCGAACCTATGTTTGAGAGAATTATGTTAATGAGATGATACATGATAATTAGTATCAATTAATCTGGGGGAAAAAAAAAAAACCCAGAGGCAGACTGATGAGGGAGTGTAGCGCTTTCACCGAGGTGGGGCGCTTAAGGTGTTCTGTGTGAATTCATTACAAACACTTGAATGTTTCATACACCCTAGATGCCTATCTAGAAGGTATATGGGCAGCGTAATTCTGTGAATAACATCAACATTAATACTGTATTGGTACTGAGCAAAATTCAAATACAAGCATAGTGACCCATCCGGCGGTTTTCCTCTCATGTGGCGTGGCCAACCGTCATTGCAAAAACGTTAGCTTTTTGACCAAATACTTGAGTTTTAGAAGATGCTACACCCTAAAGAGAGAAAACGTAACTATAAAGAGCTATTTTTAACTGATCTGACCCCTTGTTACCTAACGTAGTCGGGTCACAGTGCGCAACGCAAAAGGCATGAAGGGTCTGTCAGCAAAGCTGCAGGCAAAGACTGGAGCGGGAGCATCATGTTCAGATAGATAACCCAGCATTTCGAGCTACAAACCGAATGGAAGATGTTACGAATGCACAAAATCAATAATAAAATATTTTTTAAGCGGCCACTGAAGATTGTCAGTGAGGACAAAATTATTAGGAGCTTTTTGTGTTACTGTTAGAAAAATCTGCTTAAATCAAGTCACATTTGACATATGATGGAATTTATATGACTCATTATATAGGCTAATAATGAGCTGCCAATAAAGAAAATGTATAAACCTGATGGGTTAATCAGTATTGCAACTAAATGACTAAACATACTATTAAAGATACGTCGCATAGCAAGTGGACGTTTCAGTCAAGATATTTCGTCTATATTTTGACTTCGATTAGTTAATGCATGCAATCAAATAAAACACATTTTAATTTATACGACGAAAGCTTTGTATAGTTCTTATTATGAAATTGCTCGGTAAGAAGAAACGCCGCGTATTTAATACGAAAACACACGCTTTTTACACGATACTCGCGGCGACGAAACCGGATTATAAATCCGTTCACTCTACATAAAGGTCATCAAGAGATCACTCTCGTCAACAATACAACGCGAACATAATCGGAAAGCAACGCCTATTCCGCCGATAAACGCAATCGCAACGGCAACAACTTAACGGGAGTTTTAACAGATAGCGATCCGTCACACGAGACGCGCGAGTATCCAGCAAAACTGCATTTTACGCGCCGCGCGCGATTGTCACCTTCTCATCCGCGGAATACAGTCATGACAACAAGAGCTACATCTCATCGCCTCGCAAACAAAACACCCAGCCCGCGTCTGTGAACGCAGAAACACCCCTAAACGCTCGGTCTGGGGATCAGACATCATTTCCGACCGAGAGCGGGCCCGTTATGACGGCGGACCGCGAGGAATGAATGGAGCGCGGTGAACGGGGAAATTCCGCCGTCTTACCGGTTGCTGTTTGTGTCGATTGGACGCTTTCCCCAGCGGCGGCTGCTGATGCCTCTTCTGGAAGCCGCTCTTCTGATACTCGCTGTAGGCTTTGTTGATGCCGATCCGGTCCCTCTTCTCTCTGCCGTTGTCTTTTCGCTCTTCTCCGGTGTCCAGACTGCTGAAGTTCCACACGATGAGCGTTTGGACCAGCAGCACCGTCAGCGCGGCGATTAACGCGGACCGCGACCGGCGAGCCAGCTTACGGGCGCACAGACCGCCGTACATCTTCACCCTGAAGCGGCGAGTTGCCTCTGCCGTGCGCCGACGGTCCGCTTTGTGGCTCCGCGACGCGAGAGAAGCGTGGAGAGGGAGGGAGAGAGGGGCGTTTGGCAAGGGCTCCGCTGGAGGAGAGAGAGAGAGAGAGAGAGAGAGAGAGAGGGAGGGGGAGATGTGGTCTGCGCCCCCTCGTGGTGACACAGGTAAACCACACGGGGGTCATCCACGAAATGGGCGCCTTTTCATTTCGGAAAGGTGATTTGTATCATCATTTTATATGTGAAAAAGTGACTTCATTGTTGCGTTAGGTCACTTGGACATTTTGATATATGTTCAGGGATAGCCGTGGCTTTTAATAGCAACTGGTTGAGGAGAACATGGTTGCAAATTTACAGTTCATTACCAGTCATGAGCCCAAGGCAAGGTCACCATACTACAGGGAACTGATTAGAAAGACCGTTTATATAACTTATTTATAGCCTACTATATCTTAAATACAGTGGTGGCCAAAATGATTATAACTCCATTTTTTTTTACCAGCTAAAAAACGGTTAAAATGAAAATACTAGTGTTCTAATAATTTTGGCCTTCACAGTATATTATTTCAATTAAATACAAAATACATGTAAATTAAATATTTGTATTTATTTATATTTAGTTTGCATTTATTTGTGATTATTGCATTTTTCCTGACCCAGATCAATCAAGCACATAAAAACAGGCTATGCACAATATTCCTTTTTTCATGTTCAGGTATTTGTTTTTTTTAATACCTAGATGATATGGTTGTATAGGGTATATGTTGCATTAAAAAAGAAAGACAATTTAATGTTTATATTTTTACAAATATCTAGTTTTCAACAGTGATTACTTACCTTCCTCTAGACAAACCTAAGAAAATATATGATAAAGTGATAAAACGTGGTGGTTTTAACTGTAATTTTTATGGTCATTATTTTACTGAGAAGAAGCTATGATGATAATATTGTTAAATAAAGGTGAATTTGGTGTTTTTATTAAAATGTGCCCACTAAAACTTGCTTTTTTGTAATATATAGAGTAAATTAAAATATTAGTTTTCGTTTAGAATAAAAAGTGCAAGGACAAAAAAAAAAGCCTTATTAAAATCACATTGTTTTTTTATGGATTTTTCTAGATGTGTTATAAAAAATCTTTTTAAAAACTGACATCAGATATTCATTATATCAGATATTTTACTGGCATTGGATATTCATTATAAGTCTATTTTTTACACTTGTTAGGGATGGACACAAAAAGCCCCCATTTAGTGGAATGACCCATGGAAATAATGGAAATAATAAAATCCTTGCTTGCTCAAGAATAAATCCTGTAAGAAAACCACAAAGCATCAGTGTGAAACATCAGCAAGTTTCAAAACTCTGAGGTTCCCCTTTTTGTTGAGTCGCTTCGAACTGTTGTGTGTGCAGCTGTATGAGCCTCGGGGGTGAAGGTGAACAGCTACATCATCTTTCAACCAGCCTTTGTTATTGTTCACCAATCAATGGCCGCTAATTGATAGTGTTAACCTGTCAGATTTAGAAAAAGAGCGATAACCCCAGGGAGCCATCAAGATCACTTCCCAATACGGTGGACCCAGGTGAAGCATCGCCTACAGTTTTTAATCAAGACTGAGACCATCTTTCATCCCGCATAGCGACTCGCATGACGAGGAGACACGGTTTCCATGGGGATACCCTCTGTGTCCCTCTTTCGTTCCTCTAGAAGTTCAGTAGAGAGAGAAATAAAGAGAGAGATACGTGAGAATGCGATTCTGCTTAGAGCCAAGAGAGCACTGCTGTTTGTTCACAGCATTCTTGACATCATTAAAGTTGAATCAGCTTCTCCGATGCTGCTGCTCTATAATTCACAACTCTCTCATTGAGATGGAGATCACAAGGCTTTGATGAATTTGAAAGAAAGCAGGGGGCACAGTCACACTTCATTCCCCTCAACTCCCTCGGGCAGCAGACGCTGAGGTGTGCAGTTACGAAGGGGCTATGCATGTCGACATTCGCTGTCAGTATAAGCATGTATGGGTCGTTAGATCTAGCAGAAGGAGAACTGGAGTAAGAAGTCAGGGAACATGTGCCCTTGGGCAGACATTCTCTCCATATGCCTCTTCTGCAAGACCTTCTCACGGTCTCTACACCGATCTGTACGAAATCAGATGCTCTCAGAACTCAACGCATGGCTTTTTAATGAAATATCTTCTGTGAAATATCACCGTGCACAAGATTTTTAAGTCTTAAAGTGTTCATTTTTTTTAGTTTTGGGAGTCCCAAGCAACAAACATGCATGCAAGGTCAAAAAACATTTTCTTATAATATGTATTTATACTTACCTCATTTGTTCAACGACTCCCAAACGATTCATTGGACAATTAATTTCTCCAGACCCCTCCGGTGATCGGTCGATTTCATTTAAAGCAGTGCTTGTGAGCTTTTAAAGCTATAAAAACAGCACCTAGTGGCAAAGAATGAATTCGTATTTTATTCAGACCAATGGGAAAAGATCAACGAATGGCCGTGCAACATGCTAATGTTTAATTTAGCTTGGGATTCATTTTAGAAACAACTCCGGTATCATAGTCAATTTTTTTTTTTTGGGAGACTTTATACACAGAACACTTTCAGATGTAAAACTTTGCAGGATGTCTTCATTCAGCTTTGTTACACACTGCATGAAGGGTCATTTTCAAAAATCCATAATAGTGGCACTTTAATGCTCAGGGTGCATTTACTTCAACATTAATATTTTAAAATATAGTTACAATTTCATATAAATACCTTAAACGTGTATACACAAAACACCATTCTCCTCCCCTCCAGGGTTCACATCTGCAAAGAAACTATGTCAACGTTTTGCCAATGTCAACCTTTTTAAGTAAATAAAAAACATATATATGTTAAGCTGGCAGCTTGCCAAGAATTAAAATTGTTACAGTCAATGTAACAACAATCAATTTAAATTACATACCAGTGAGAAGAATCAGTTTCTTAAGAATCAGTTAAAAAGGAAAGGTATTCACGTTCCCTTTATTTACAAGATTGCAAACTGCAATAAAAAGTGTTTCATTACACATCATGCAGAGCAAAGTGTTTGCAGACGTAAACGGCTGACAGCATCACAAGAATATTCATCACATCAAGACATAAAAACCGAAATACTTTGAAATGACACCCACTCAGACTTCAAGACCTGTTACATGAAGCACAAAAAGCATGACATTTACCTGATCATTTTGAGTAGAGAATCAAACTCTGAAATCACAAGACAGCGTGTTACTATGTAGTGACAACAAGATCAAAAACATAGTAAACAAAACTAACAAACTGCCAAACAATACACCGTATTAATTATTCATATACTAGTGCATTTTGGGAAGAGGGCAATAGGGACTGGATATTATTCAGTGTAGGCATATTTTAACTCCAAAAACGCATTAATTCAACTCATCTATGCGTTTTTGTTTGCGTATAGTAGGGGAAAAATAGCATTTCGATGCTGTAATAATAAATGCCTATTAGGTAAACCCTTTACTATTTATGCATCATTTGCTTGATCTAAAAATATTTTTTAAAGAAATGCTGTCTCTTTTTTAGTCAGCCAAACACTCTTCCTTGTATTGACAGACTGATCATCTGGGCCCGCTGGGTTGTAAAGCACATCTGTTTCAGCTTCACCAGCGGTTCTCCTGAAATCTCTGAGCTCTGAGGGACTGCAGTACACATCCTCAGACCTCCACTTCATTGGCTCTCTTAAGACAGTGGAGAGCGTTCGAATTGGTCACGCCGATAAGAGCGGCGCTCTGAATAAACCCATGGATCAGTGAATCCCTCTCTGAAAAGGACATCAATAGTTTTGCATACTAAATCAATCACATTTAATTTTCACCACAGAGAATAAAAAAAAAAAAACATAAAGAGCAAGAGATCTAAGATTCAAGTACGGCTAGATAACAGATATCTGCAAACGAGTGTGACCGGGGTTGGTTTCTTGTTCTATCTCTGCGCCATTTCAAGTATGACATCTTTGAATCCTCCCACTATGGTTTAGCTCCGGCTGACTCATTCACCATTTTAATTCCATACATCAGATCCACCGCTGAGCCACATCAGGACGAGCCGAGGCGAGTGACACATCATCAGGTTGACCCCTAGCACAGTCCCAGGGGAAAGAAACAGTGACACACTCATCACAGTCAACCATGAAACACTCGAGCATTCCCGAACACGACATTTACTCAGACCGGAGTTGATTGCCGTATTATACAGAAATTAAAAACACATGAATTTCTCATGGAGAAAGGTCCATCAGCCCGCCTCTTGTTCTTGCACCTTCGTCTCATGCAGGCTTTGATTTATGGCATATCTCATTGAAGGTGGGAGATTGAAGTCATAGAGCGCTTCCCATCACGGCCCCACCACTGACCTTGACCTCAGACACCGCCGGGCTCTCATCTGTCACAGCGCTCGCATCTGTCAGTATACATGCTGCTGATACGGATCCTGCGCTTATAGACAGGGATCTTTTTTTATCCCGATTCATCGATTCGCTGAATAATTTATCATCGTTAATTTTCCCTGACAAATTGTTTCCTCTCTTACTCACGTTTCCTGTGACGGCAAGGCCTGAGTTCATTCTGTTTTTGTTTGCATTCGCTCTGACATTGTGGGTTGTGAGGCGGCAGTGTTTTCAGCTGCTGGAAGAGATGCTTTTGTATTACAGTAGTCAACTCTATTGCCTGCAAATGGCAACTAAATGAAGGTTTTCCCTTTGTCATCACATAAACCATACTAGTCAATGTTTTTATATCATAGCAGTCAATCCTGGAAATGTTTGGTATATTTACAAATGAAACTGAGTGCTTACTATACTATGCAAGAATGTCAGATGTGTGAAGCTGAATGCTATTGTTTTTTTTAGAAGTTTTGCTTTTTTGAAATTTTGCAAATTGTCCAGTAGGTCCATAGAGTTTTGTTTGTGGTTATGCAAATGAGTAAGAAACTGAAATTTGTTGCGAACAAGGAACTAACTTTTCAGAGAACAGAATTATTTGAGAAAGAAATTCTCATTTGAGAACTGAGCCAAAGCGATTGACAAAAAGCTGGAAGCTGCATACCGAGTCTGCGGTTGCAGTGAAGGTCAGGTCTGTCAGATGTGTCGCTCAGTCTCTTTCCTTTGTGAGCCACCTGTGTCTCCTCACGCTTCTCTGACCTTCCACAGCTGCCGCTGCTCCTTGGGGCAACACCTCTCACGCTCCACAGGGGGCTCCATTCGTGACGAGGCCATCCATTTCCCACGATGCACCTGCAGCCTTCCTGCACGCCTTGCCCGGGACCTTGTTAGAGCAATAAAAATAGTAGCATGGAACAGAATGGATGGCGAATAGGATAGGGACAAAAACCTAGTGCACCAGCCAAGATACTCTCATAGGACTGCCACAGTTCAGCAAAGCAGGTTAGACCAATTAAACAAGCGTCAGCTGCTTTCGCTGATTAGCATTCACACCTCACACTGTGCGGGAGAGAGAGAGAGAGAGAGATGATTTCATCTGGAACATGTTTCATATGGAGCGGCTTCTTAGGCTCAAACGCAAGCTAATTTATTGAGCCAGTTAAGCAAAGCAGCCAGGGATAGATAGCGGGTCGGAGAGCGAGTATTATGTGGCGATGTTATGGCTTGTTGCACAAAGTTTAATCACGGTTGGACGTCCCCGCACACATTCATCTGAGGGATTACACCTCTGACAGGAAGACGATGCTTCACATACTGATAAGAGTTTGCTTTTGTTTTTTCTCCCCGTCGTCATCACAGCTCTGTTGCTCTTCACTGCACTCGGCCGTCTAATTCTCCCCAGGCAGAGGTCATTACATTTCCTATCTAAGCGAGAGTATTTGGGCTACACAGATCGATGGTCTTGGTAAATGCCAGTTGAGACTGTGTGTTGGGTCCATTTCGAGACTAGTCAATTGCAGCATGCGCGGGATTTAGGCGGCCAGATTTACAGGACATGCTCGACAGAGGTGATTGTGGAAGGAGATCAATGTCTCCGAGGGCTTGCTTTTGTCACTCTGGGAGCATTTGCAGTTCACAGGAGGTAAAAAATGATAGTTGTTGTTGTGGGTCACCCTCAGTGTTTTCTGTGAAAAAAAGAATCTCGCACAACCTGGCAGAAAGACGGCACCGTGGTCTAGGTCAGCTCTAAAATCAAAAGAAAAATTTTGTATTTTGTAGATTGTATTGTATATTGTAGATTTTGTATTTACTTTTTTTTTTTACTTTTTAATACATTTAAAGTACATTTGCACTAAATATATATATATATATATATATATATATATATATATATATATATATATATATATATATATCAGTCACACTTATAATTATAATTCACTTATAATTTTGTTATCATGATAAGAATCACCAGTGAGAATTACGGGAATTTAAAAAATGAATAAATAAAATGGGAAAAACTTGCAAATTTATAAATAGATAATTTGATTTGTCAGACTTTGTCACATGCATTAAAATGGTATAGTATTTATACATCGGGCAGTACCTGTTTTTAATGCATGTTAATGACATTTTATTTATGAAATATCTTTGAACAATATTTGACAGTAATATGAACTGAATATTTCATTTGGATAGGCATTTGGATAATACATCTAGGCAATATTTAATCAAAATACAAATAAATATTCCTTGGAAAATATTATAAAATAAATAAAGTTAATACAATATAATATAATTCCTCATTCCTTTATTTCTGAGGTGAAATTAGCGTCTCATGTAAGCTATGAAATCCTATATTAAATACAGTAACATTTGCTTTTTGTATCGAAAACTCTATTAGTTACCAAGTAGGTTAACAACCAAGAATTATTCAGCTGAGATTATTCGGTGCCAAGCAGACGACTCAGAGCTGAATCACAGATCTCCCACAGTTCAAAAGTACGAGAAGACAAAGAATGCTAAATCTTTTATTCCACTTTAAATCTGACACATCAGAGGAGAGTTTGGGGAATTGCCTGTTCCATTATGTGGTTAGTCTGAATAATGTAAAAGTGGATGTCTCTCTCTCTCAGTCTCTCTCTTTCTTTCAGCTGAAAGAAACGGCGGAGGAAGCCCCAGGCAGTTTGAGAGCTGGATTGGAGGAAGCAAGTGTTGCAGCCTATAAGATTCCTCCTTCACCTTTGTGTAACCGTTGTGTGACAGGTATGTGCATGATCTTCAGCTTCTCAGTGTCTTACCCCCCGTGAGGCTCTCTTGGACTCCTCTTCAAAGCCTGTATGTGTTTTGTTCCAAAAACTAAAGGAGATGCCTACAGATTCAGCAAGGCATTCTCATGACTATTTTAAATCAAAGGCAGCTTAATTATGACACCTTCAGGCCCCTTAGACAGAAAAACATATCAATGCACTGCGATGAGCTTTCAGCTCAGTAAAAGATATACCAAAAAAGGTGAACAAAAGAAATATTTATAATAAACAAAACGTATATTTCATTCAATATTTTTATTGACCAAATTCTATAGACAATCCAGGCTCATCCAGCAGCTTTCGCAGGTTTAGCAACACTTTCAAGGTGAAATGTCTGGTAAGTGGCACTAAAAATTAAGTTTGGAAATGAAACATCTGGTGAGCGCTGCTAATAGGGTTAAGTGTGTTTGAAAACAATGTAACACCTGCGCTAAACCATACAATAAACATAAAAAGCAATAGCACATGCGAGATAAAAATGTATTCCTAGCATGGCAACTCTTGGATGATTTTAGCATGGTAATATGACAATGAATTTATATGGTCTTGGCAGAATAGATCTGCTACACTGCTGCAAGTAAAAGGAACTTGCTACTGCCAATACATACATCAATACAGAGCTGAGAGTAGGGCTGATAAATCGATTGTATCGATTAACTCAAATGTGTAGTTTACATCGACTTGTTTAAATGAAAATCGTTTTTCTCTTTAACATCCACCGATGCTCCCCTCTGGGCTCCCGTTGTTCCATGTATGGAAAGAAAATGACGTTTACTACAGAACTGCTTAAAAGGAATAAATATGAGATGGGAGGAAATATATTTTTCGATACTTTCTTTCGCAGTTTTATCATTGAGTAGATATACTGTGTATTAATTTAATGTACTCCAATGTAACTGTAACAGCCAATCGTTATATGTTTTCTTTGTCTGAATACTGATTCACTATTCAGGCAGAAAGTGTCACATGATTAAATTTTTACTGTTTACAATGGCAGGGTTTACCATCTTGTCTTTTTGGCCTGTTGTTTCTAATTGCAGTTTAACCCCAAGGGTTTTTTTAGGCCATATTGCATGTAAGACATACTGCTCCTGCACAAATAGCATATAAAATAACCCATAGCAAATCTATACCGGTGGAGATGGGGAGGTGGAGGGTTTCAGAGTATCTCTGAAAGCACGTTGCGAATTGCTTTAGTGAAGTGAATGTGAACTAGCCATATAAATGTAGCAGCAAGCTCATTGGCTGTGTCTGCAACATGAACCAAATCAACAAGAACCAATTAGTTTAATCCTGTGAATAAATATTATTCCAGTATTATTAATAAAATGTTCATCTAGTTTGCCCTTTAATATTATTAATATAAATGTATATTCTAATATTATATATATATATATATATATATATATATATATATATATATATATATATATATATATATATATATATATAAGAAAGCATTTTAAATCTATTAAAACTGGATGTTTTGAACATTGAGTTCACATTTAGAGACGATATAAATCTTCATAACTTAATGTGAATGTTAGCTCCTAGAAGATATTTTTGTTGGCTTGTTGGATTAGAATGCATCAGTCTATGTGGAAAGTAGGCAGCTCACTAGGTTTTGGAACAGTAATAGAAATAGCAGCCTCTGCAGTGATGTAAATTATATTAAGCATCTTTCTTTAGATATAGAAATATTCAAGCACTTAGCTAGGTTAAGCGGCTCCTCCGCATCTGCTTGGGTGATTCAGAATGGCCCTGTGGGATCTGCGCAGTGGGTCCATCTTGTCTGTTGCAGTGCATTTTTCATTGACACTGTTTGTGCTTATTTGCAAAGGCCACATATTTTCTGCCCCGTGTAGAACTGTTTAATATGCTTATTATGCAGTGTGTCCAAAGCTATGTCACAGTAAGAGAAGCGAATAAAGCTCCTCAAAGGGCAATCTTAGAGCAGAGGAAGCCCAGCGAGAGGTTGCTCACGGCAACGCTCATTCCAGCCCGGGGCAACTGCTCTGTCCAATCCACTTCAGCACAGAGATACTACTCTTAGAATCCCAACAACTTCAACGGGACTAACAGCATGCATAAGAAAACAATAAGACAAGGCTTGCCCTCCAGCCTAATAGAGAGAGAGAGAGAGAGCGCACTGTCAGGACGTTTACAAGTAATATGAGTTTGATTACTCCACCGGAAAATGCGTTATCAAAAAAGGCTGAAAGTCAATTTATAATTTGTGATTGAATAGATACAATTTATGAGTTGTGTCAGTGTGTGCTGTGCCATATATTATAGCTTATCAGATAGCAAAATTGGTGTAAAATAAGGAAAAGGGTTCGTAAGTGTGCTGTGGTGGAGACCGTCATGCAGGCCTAATTGATTATGTAGGTAGAACATCCATCAGCGGTCAGCATTTTATATCGGGTGGAAATGCTTTCAACTCATCACTGAACCACAAGCTCTCCGGATTTTGTGTTTCACAGGCACAAATCAGGCTCTGGTCACAAGTTTAAATGTCATTTATAGGATTAAAGAATATCTAGTGAAAGGTACTATTAATTTTCTTTCATTTCACAGATCAGCCGTAGGCTACCTAAATATGGTTTCTGTTTATAAAGCATTATTTCCATGCTCTATAACATCCCTGGAAGCACTGGCTTTATGTTCAAGCCCCTTTACCTTGTTCCCAGGAGTGTAACAACTGTTATAATAGTGAGCCCCTACTTTTAGGAGATAATCATTATATTTAAAAAATATATATTTTTGCAATAGCCTGCGTTCACCTGACATCCTCCTTTAAAAAAGCAGTAGGGTCAGGCTTTTCAAACTTTTTTAAGCTTAGAAAGCAGAAAGAAAAATGTATCTAATGTATCAAAATTTTATGTTTCTCATGTCAACACATTCAACACTTTACAAAACACAAGACACACACACACACACACACACACACACACACATATTCAAAAAGAAAACATATATTTATTTATTTATTTTTTAAAAGAAATTATTATTGCTTTTATTCAGCAAACAGTTTGATAACTGGAGACAAAATATTTTAAATGATGTTCTGTTGTTCTATTTCATCAAAACATTATCACACAGTTTCAAAAACTATAATAATAATAATATTTTTTTAGCACTAAGTCAGCATATTAGAATGATTTCTGAAGGATCATGTGACACTGAAAACTAAAGTAATGATGCTGTAAATTCAGCTTTGGTGTCAAAAGAATAAATTACATTGGAAAGTTAATTTAAATTGTAATAACATTTTACTTTATTTTTATTTTACTTTTTTATCAAATAAATGCAGCCTTGGTGAGCATAAGATAAGTTTTTCAAGAACATTAAAAAAAAACCTTACTGACCCCAAACTGTTAACTGGTAATGTATTTTATATAAATCTCTCTCTCTCTCTCTCTCTTCTGTAAAGCACTAAGTTGGGATGAAGGTCAAATAACATAATTAATATTAATGATCTAAGAAATGCCTGGAGCTGTTTGTGTGCTAAACCTAAAGTAAATTTCCTGTGTAGCGGAAATTGTAAAAAAAAAAAAAAACTAGTTTAGTTTTTAAACTAAACAAATGCTCAATTAAGCAACCATTTTTAGACCACCCAAGCCTCTACACTGACATTAAAACAAGTGAATGTTATTGGAAAAGTGTCCCATGACTATAGGTAAATGCTTGCATGTGATATCCAATGACACAGATTTACACCTCTGCTTATCGTATTTTGTGACTGGGTCAGGTGTTGGTGCCCTCAGCACAGATTATGAACTCATTTGACTGTCACTACAACCATTAGAGTACAAGCTATGTGGCAGAGCTCAAATAAGATAAAATTCATTCCAGCCCTGATATATATTTAGGTCTACCAAGGTCCCCGTGTCCTTAGTCTAATGCCACTAGATATCCCCCAGCCCAGCTGTCTGAGCAGATTAATATTGTTATCTGTACAGATTTCCTCCAGCTAGTCCATGACTACACACCGTGTTCAGCAGAAGAGTTCAAAGCAGCTAGGCAGCTCCTGCCACAGACACTCCTACAATCTGAGCCGCCGTTCAGAGCCGAGGTATCAAGCCATTGTCCCAGTAAGACCTGATGCTGTTTTTTAGTGAGAATGTGTCTAGGCTGGTTATTTTCAGTTTAAAAGGTGCTTCGTATTAAAGACAAAAACAGCTTTCCATTATAGACATCGGTGCCAGGGCCGAAACTAAGTGTCCTCAGAGACACAGAGGAAGACAGAAGGTAAAGTAGCAAGGGGAAAGACACAAATAGACTCAATAAACAATAAAACTATCACAAGCCTGCTAACTTTGTGCTTACTTTGGTTATTAGTCGGTTGACAGATGATTTCTTATCCAATTTCTAAGCAATGTTTAGTTAACATGATAAACAGGATCAGTTCCCTGGAACAACTGGAGGTCAAGGGCCCAATGGTAATTGGGTAATCCAGCAATTGTGCAGTTCAGTGGTTTGACCTTTGACCTATGACAGCCCAACACTTCCAACATCACCTGCACGTTCATATATATATAGATATGTTATATATAAACATGCCTACAATATATGAATACCTCTCATATGCCATGTCTCCATCCTCACCTGCACAACCTATTTAACAGATATGAATGCTTTTGTTATGGAGGAAAGACCAAAAAGAGTTAGTGTGAATGAAAATGGGAGTAGAGGGGGTCTCACAAACTGGCCTCCGCAGACTGGCAAAGGCAGCAGCAATAATAGAGCACATCATTGTTATTGTACTGATCAGATCATTGAGTTATATCCAGCAGAAGGACAGAACAGCCCAGCAGGGGAGATGCTGCTCTCATCTGGACCATGTTAAAGAGTGATGCCTCCCTATTGTTTCGAAATTAACATTTAATAAAAAAAGTTGTGATTCTGGCTCCATCGACCCCATTGGCCATGACTGTTGTCCAAGTGCTGTCTTCACCGAAGGAGCTCAGCGGAGGGTCTGGACCACTTCGAATCCACTAAAATATGAGCAGACATACTGGATACTCTGGAAAGCTGGGGACAATTTAGAAAAAGCACACATAATTAGACACATAATATGCTCTTTGTTTGTTAATCCATGTAAACAGCTGTATTGATTACACAAATGGCAAAGGAAATCAGTAAAAACCAATGCACAAGTTATGCAAGTCTCACACAGTAATTTTTAAGAGTTTATGTGAGTAACAGCTAGGTAACTTTAATAAAGAGGAGGACAGCAAATTTTAGTTTCTATTTTTTTGGGCATGCGTCTGTTTAATACATTTATTTCCCAGTGTTAAAAAAAAAAGGAAAGAAAATTTATATATATATATATATATATATATATATATATATATATATGTGTGTGTGTGTGTGTGTGTGTGTGTGTGTTTGTGTGTGTTTACATAATACACAAAAGTAATACACATAATAAATGAAAAGTTATGTTTTTATGTTTTTTAAAAAATGCATTATTTACTTGGAATATACAGTATATAATAAATCATTATATATTCCTATAATGGCAAAATTACATTATCCCAGTAAAACTCCGGTATTCATTGTCACATGATCCTTCAGAAATCATTCTAATATGATAATTTAATGCTTAAAATACATACATTTTTTCTTATTATCAATGTTGATGTTACGTATCTGCCGGGCTCCAGCACCCCCGTCAGCCAACCACAACGTTCCCAGTCACCTGAATTCTAATCAGCCGCTCCTGCACCTAATCATCACCTCTTCAGCACCGGCATAAAAGCACACGCCCCAGTCCACTCAGTGTCTGGTCTCGTTGCTGCACGAAAGGACTATCGCTGAATCTCTATTGATTCAAAGCCTAACGTCTACTTACCTTTCGTCTTCTTCTCTAGTTCCCAGTCGATGTCTGAGGTGTGTGCTCCTGTCTCTCCGTGTCCAGTTCTAAGTCCATAGCAAGAAAGCATATCAAGTCAAGTTCCAACCATCATCCGTTTAAACAGCAAAAGGACTCTTACTCACCTGCCACTGATCTCTTCTGCCTCAGCTGTGTCAATAAACATCATTATCACCTTACTCACCTTGTCTTGCTCTTTTTTATTACAGTTGTTGTGGAATATAAAGTTTTTTATCTTTTGTAACATTATGAACATCACTTAATGAAATCTAATTAAATTCAGCTTTGCTTAATAAAAGTTTTTTTTTTTTTTTTTTTTACTGACCCAGTAAAAAAAAGAATTGTAAAAGAATCAGAACAAAAAATATTGAGATTCTTTTTTTAGTTTTAATAAAACTGAATTACATGCAAATACAGGGTAGTATTACGACGGTTTAAGAAGCCCCAGGTTGGGAATCACTGTTCTAATGACCACAGACAGTGGCCTTTTATAGGTCCTGCACTGAAGGGAAGTGAGACGGTGATCACCCACGAGGCTCATCAAAATCCATTTAGACACAAAGACCATTTATATCTCTCGTGAGAAAGAAAAATTATTCTGGCATAGCTAGTTAAGGTGCCAGAGTCACAGTAAACACTGAAATCTCTTCATTATCTTTTTGTATCGACATCATTTGCTGCATTTTTGCAGAGGTGTGAAAAGCAGGTGGTCATTCTCCTTTCTGCCCACACAAAACCTCTTGATTACAAAGGCAATAATTGTGGCTTTTTAACACGATCGCAAACAGTGTGGCTGAGAGCAGAAACAAAGGTCTCGCTGATCTCTGAGTCGGACATGGCTTCACTAACCTGTCGCTGCGGAGCGGCTGGCTTGTGATTGGCTGTCATGGCAACTGACTCCTGACAGAAGCGTACAGAGGCTGACGCACCATAGCCTCAAATTCATTTGATACACATGAGGTCTTCAGCCTTTCAGATGCTTAATTGAATTCAGAGTGGCCCACTGAGATGGTGTTCAACCAGTAGTGTCACTTTTACCTCACGCGAGATGCATGATATGATACAGTGTGAAGGCATGTGACACAATTTAGAAACGTCCAGATGTGAGCCCACCCAGCGAGTTTAGTTGTGTTTAATACACAATTCATTAAAATACACAGCATGCTGAAATATTTGTTGGAAAGCATTTGGTATTTATTTAGACCCTCAAATATGTTTTAATAGCAATAATACCTATTATCTGATTATTTGAGATATGCTTACAGTTTTCATTAATGTTTGTAATAAATTTTTATATGTAAAAATAAATGAAAATTGGATGTGCTGCCTTGGGAACCAGCTGAAAAAAAGGAAAGAAAGAAAAGAAAATTCTGTCTTGGTTTGTTCATTTTGTACGAATTTGTTTGTTCTGTTGAGCACAAAAGAAGATAAAAATACAGTTTATATTGTCAGTGTACCAAATGAAAAGTTGCTTTGTATTACATTTATAGTGCATCTGAGATTGACAAGCAGTATGAAAATAAAAATCCCTCAAAAATCCCCTTGTGGGGAAAAAACTGCTTTAAGAGTATCTTGTCAAAAACAGTCGAGATTTATCAAGAAACCTTTTATTCAAAGATTTGAAAAGATATCTGAGAGCTTCATTATGTCTCCTGATCTATGAAAGAAGATCTCTGAGCATTCCTTTGGGACACACAAGTACAGACATTAAATGTCTGATTACATATGGAGCATACACAGCCATATTTAAGCACCATTGTATCGTATATTAAATCTTGTGGATTTTGTGTGCAGAACAGCTGTCTAAAAGGTCTTCACAGTGCTGTAGATTCTGTGGCCACGTTAAAAGCAGAACAAATTGTATTTGTGAGGAACGACCTCTCACTGCTTCGCCGTCTGACACATGGAGTCTAAACTTAAACGGCTCCTTAGAAGTTCAGTGACAGATTACCAGCTAACACCTCAAGAATGTTTAATCAAGCCTGGCCTATCGATGTCTGTGTCTTGTGTGCGTTTGTGTGTACTTGTGTGATATTAAGACAGCTGGAGGCAGACATTTAGAAACATCAATGGAGGCCTCCCTTGAGCTCGCAAAGATGGTGAGTTACCTCTGCGAGGCCTCAAAGGCTACAAGTGTCTCGCTGAGAGCTGGGAATATAGAGCAGAATCACATTTTAACTACATTGCCGGCTTTCACTTTTGGTTTGGAAATTTTTCTTTGGGTGTAAATGAAACAGAATATCCTGTAACCCCACTTTACCTCAAGGACTGAGCGTTGGAGAGCTGAAGCAACACTGCTAACCACATTTTTTTAGCAGCAAATCAGCAGCTCAGCTTTTTTTTCACAGTTTTCAAGTAAAAAGAAATTAACTTACTTACTTGGTTGTTAACAACCAAGTCAACTGATAATATTTCAGATAATTAACAATCTGATTAATTTTAAATATTTTAGTTTATTTGAGAAGTCTCAAGTAATTTGATTTATTTGATTTAACAATACTGTAAAAAGTAATCATAAAAATCATTATAATATGCTGAATTGGCGTTTAGTAATTATCAATTATTGGTGCTCAGTTATCAATAATGATTATAAATGATTATAAATATCAGTGGTTACATTTTTGCTGCTTTATTGTGTTTTATATATATATATATATATATATATATATATATATATATATATATATATATATATATATATATATATATATATATATATATATATATTAAAATCAAGCTAAAAATGGATAAAAAAATAAATAAGCTTAAACTGTAAAATCTTGTAAAAATGCTACAGAAAAAACTGGCTAACAGTAAGTTCCTAGATTATACAGGGAATAACTGTAAAACATCTAACCAGACATTTAATGTAATTTTATGTAATGCATGCTCTTAATTGTACAGTTTTTATAAGTAAATAGAATAAATCTATGTATAATTTACAGTCAAAAAATGTAAAATGACATTCCTAGAATTCCCTGCGTAACAAATATTTTGCCTAATTAATCATGTTTTTAAATAGTTCTTGCTTCTACCTATCTAAATTGGCCCAATTGAATGTCTGCACTGCGATAAATTCAATTGGGCCAATGGAAAGTTAGGTGGACTAAACTTTTTTAACAGTGTACATCTTCTGTTGTTTAATGAATGTTTCTTGCATTATTTAAGTGTTGTGTGTTACTATGATGGTGTTTTGCACGTCCTGATTTTGCAGATTTTATCGTGTTCCTGGGTCAACAAGGGAGGTTCTTAAGTAATAATTGTTCAACCAATCAGAGGAGTCTCGTCTTGAGTCTTGAATTTCAGTTTTCAAACTAATCAGATCTGCAATTTTTTTATCCGAGATCTGAGCAGGGGTACTGCTTTCCCCGCGAAAACATAGGCACACCCATTGATTTATATCACTTTATCGTTGCCTCATTTAGCAGACGCTTTTATCATCTTGTATCTCTTTTACCACCATTGTTATGATGGTTGACAGTATGTTAAAGGTACAAAAAATATTGTTGTATTTACTTGTTTACATTCAGTTTTATACAACCACAGCAAAATTTTTTTGTAAGAAAACTACAAATTGTTTTACAGTGGTATTTATTTCTTGAACTTTTAAAGTTGTGTACAAAAGCAAAATTCAATATTTATAATATGAAATGTTTGTATGTAATTTTAAATAATTTAAAACATTTTTGTTGTATTTTGCTGTATCTTGTGAGCATAAGAGACTTCTCTCAAAAACATTTAAGCATTTTATTGCTTATTGCTATCAGACTAAGGAGCCTTTCACCCAATCATGTGATTTATTGTTTTTCTCAACACTAACATGTGAAACAATATAAGCAAGATTCAAATCTATGTGTCTTTTTTTTCAATTTGCTCTGCTTCAGCTTGAATGCTTTGTTCTTTGTATATGCATACACACATATTTTTGTTTTCAAACATTTTCAACCAAAAAAAAAACCACTTGAGAAACGTTGTTGTACATTGTATAGTACTTTTCAATTATACCAGACTTTTGACTGGTAAAATGCAGAGATCCATATCATCTATGTCTTTCTTGTGTTACCTACTAGATTGTAAAAATTACAAAAAATAAATTATGTAAAGATAGATTCAGTGTATGATAATAGCTTGTAGTGTAGCTAACAACCTTACAAAAGAGCAGCTTTAGTCTCACAACTTTAAAATATGAATAGCTTGTAACTTGATAAGCTCGAGTTTCAAAGTAGCTTCCTAGCATCACTACCAGGACCGCAGTCCTGAAGGTGAGTGAGAGGCACATGGTATTTATGAGACGGGGTGTTTATGTCCCAGAGGTTCAAAATAACTGAGGCACCTCAGCGGGGTAGAGCATTAGAGCAGAAAAACAAACCAATGTTTACCATCCTCACACCTCCAACTTTTCTCATTGCTTCTGTTTTCCAGGGGTCTATTTGTGCAGTCTATGGACCACTGCTTTTCCCTGTTTGTCTTTACCAACTTTAAATGAGAAGCAGCGAGAAGTTAAGTTTGGGAATAGCATAGACACACACACACACACACACCCACACACACATATATAGCTCAATATATCCATACACTAAAGGGTTTGAAGGGTTATGGGCTGAGAAAAAAGACTAGATTAGATGCTTCTCCAAAGTCCTCAGACCGGCAGTCTTGAAGGTCAGATCAAGTTGGAGGAGCAGTATGGATCAGGCACCTCAAATGGCAATTGCTCTGCCAAGCTTTCAGGGCAATTGAACAGCTCTTTCTGTAAAATGAACTTACTTTCTTGTTCTCTCGCCCTCTTTTGATCTCTTCTCTTTTTTGCCACTCCCCATCTGTTCATACTCTATAATCATTACATTCAAATTCACACATTTTATGTGACACCAGCTGTGGGTTTCGTCTCACACAGGTGACAGTCTACCATCATGTACTCTTTGCTGAAAGGCCACGAAGACGTACATCTCTGACCGTTTCTGTATAATAAGAAACCAAAATGTCTAAAAATAGACTGTGAAAAATAATTTCTTCTCGGTTCCTCCCTCTCTATCCACTTTACTGACCAGAAAGATTCAGTTCATGAGGGAGGCATAATGAGAACCTCGGCTTGGTGGATCAAAGTAGAAACCCTTGAGGCTTTTCTCAAAAAAAAAAAAACTACCATCAGTCAACGGGGACGATACCAATATGGGCTTTGACAGGCACCAGAGGAACTTTAAAAGAATCTGAAAATGTAAAAAAGCTCAAATCAGTGACATTTAAAGAGGCCTGTACTAATTCATTAAACCGCTGCCCTTTATTGGACGAGAAACCTTTGATTTCTATTAATAAAGCAAGTCAAGCAGAATCATGTTCATTGGGATGAATGGCTGAGTTTACTGCAGCTGTCGTGTGAATAGCAGCTTTTTATCAGATATGAGGTTCATGACTCCTCCGTGCACGTGTCTGCACCCCCCTGAGCAACCGCAACCGAACAAACATGGCGGGGTGGGGTAATCAGAAACACCTGGACCTAACAACAAAGTAGTAAGGTAAGCAGAAAACTCGCACTGTTGTGTCTAGATGGTAGATCTCATTGTGTCTTATTATTTAAATGTGGGATAAGTGTAGGATGTGAGATATTCTTACTTGAAATCTCTGACTGAAGCCCGAGACACACAGCACAATATAGCAGTCCAATTTAGCAATACAAGATAATTGCATATCACACTGTGCAAGATGGATCTCATAAACTTGGGTACAACACACATGTAGACTGTACAATGATGACACTGTCAAAACACTGTCCGAAAATTATTGTAGGCTACCTTTGGTTGCAAGACCGTAACAATGGCCGCCTTTGAACCTCTCAGATGTATGACATAATGTCTGTATGACATTACACCGATTAGGAACCACAATAACAGAAATCACCCAGATGGTTTCATAATGCCAGTCTTTCGTCTGGGACAACTGAAAATCTTGCTAGTTTATCTCTGGCTAGTATAAACACATCTGCCACTTGGAAGATGAAACAAAGGGCTGTTCTTTCTATCTATCTATCCATCCGTCAGTCCATTAGTCTTTCTGTTTACTATCGTTTCTGATGTTTTTTTTTGTCTGTCTACATATTAAATTTATAAGCAACCATACTTTACCTCAGTTTAAACACAAGAATTGAACTGAAATGTAAAGTGCATTCTCAAGTCTAAAGCAGTATGATCGCAGATTTGATTGTGCTTCAAAACCCATGCTTATGTCATCGTCATCATCATCAACATTATCGATTCACTTGCGCAATTTCTAGTACAAATAATAATCTTTTTGGAGTAATTCCCATTAGTATTTAATTCAGCTTCAACAAAGCTCACCAAAGAACTGAAACACTATAAAGGAACCATAACATGAACAAGTTTTTCAGGGAGCATTGTCTCTGAAGTGGTCGATTCAAGTCCACAATATCTCTAAGATCAGAATGTTTTAAAACAAATACGTGCTGGGAAGGATTATCTTGGTCTTCTATTATATTTTTTCAAAACAGGCCCTCAGAGATGAGGCGAAAAGGTGAGTAGCTTTGAAAGTATATCTCTCGCATTTGTGCAGTATTGGCTCTACAGGCTCCAATTTACACACACCCCCAGCTGGTTTATTGTCGACCTTGTCTTTCAATACGGCCTCTGCGGCTGAATTTATAGAGCATTATAAAATCATACAAACAGAAAGTGAGAGAGAGAGAAAGAAGCCGCAGATGAGTGTCCTCACTGAGTTCACAGAAAACAAGGCCAATGCCCTCCTCCTTTAACAGAGCTGGAATGAGAAGAGGGCATTTCATAACAGATGAAAGCCAAAATAAACATTGTGATCTCATTGGGCCATGAAAAGACTGTCTGGGCCCAATAAGAGGCCATCGCTGAGACAAGGGTTGGGTTCTTCTATCCAGCCAACATGACAACATCACACCCAAACATGCCTGATGTCTAGCAACAGAAGCCAATGAGTTTGTCGGGTTAGTATGACCCTGTTGGCCCCTGGTAGATGCAGTAACTACGTCATCTCCAGGGTTCTGCGACAGTCAAACAACTGCAATTGAGAAATGCTAATGGATAGCTATTTTAGACCTTGGTGACAGAAATAATCAAATGTCCCACAGCAGGTTTGAATTGTAGTAGGGGTGATCCATAAACTTGAACAAGGCATTTGGTCCCAGGTTAGTCCATTAGAAAGTGAATTTTGTGGATAAATATCAGAACATGGTCATAATCATCAATCCGTAAAGTAAAGTCATTTTACCTGTGCACTTTGATGGTGGGCCAGAGTTCTTGAATTTAACTTGGTCGTCTTCGAACATTCCTTCTTGTTATTTTTTCCTGAGTGGAAGAAATGTATTAATAATGGGAACAGAGAACAATGTATATTTAAATAAGTCACATTTAATGGTGTTAAGGTAAATATTTAACTCTAGACCCTAATGTATGAAGAAAAATATGAATGTAGCCCTATTTTACCCGGAGCTACACATATTTTAAGTAGTAGTGGAGTTGGCCTAGAATGAGGCTTATCCTCTGTTACCATCAATTAATCACAGTGGCTTATTCTGCAAAAGAAAAAACCAAAACACAGCTTTGTCCTTTGTCTCTTATTACTAGTTTTTATTATTATTATTATTATTATTATTATATATATATTATTATAAGGTCTCAACACAAAAAAAATTACTCTGATGATATACGTATGTGTATTTGAATGTGGGGGAAAAACTGTGCTTCTGTGAATCCAGTAAATACACATCCCAACAAATCCAGCTGGGAGCAGCAATGCTGAAATTGCCACCAGTGGCCTTCTTAAATAATGGGGCTAAAACCGAAATCCTGCACAGAGAGTGGGCCAGAGCAAGTGAAAGAAGAGATGTGAAATATGTGCCTAATAAGAGGTGAAGGTGGCACGTTGCACACCAGCTGCCAGGGCACTGACGCGGCACAAATAACTGCAGGGGAAAGTCAAATAAACGGATAGAGTCATCGCCCAGAGCGCAGGAGAGCAGAGAGTGAGATGGGTGTGGATGCTTCAGACCAGAGCTGCAGTCTGGTGCACAGCAGCGTCGGCCTCTTAGGTTAGAGGTCACATTAATGCTCTCTGACAACACATTCCCTTCGGTATCAGCCTGTTTGTACAGTTAGTCACGCCAGGACTGTCAGAAGAACAGGTAGAACAGAGGGAGCCCTGCTGGAAAAGGCAGCATTATCACTGCTAGGATGAGCTCATTCATCTAAATGCAGTGACTTATAGGTTTACAGCATTCTACATTACTGTTTAGAAAATAAACAACGTGCTAATTAGCATTACATTTCTCTTCTGAACCAGTTCTTTTCAATGAATCAGTCAAATCTGTCAGGAATTGGGAACTGAACATGAAATTGGGACCTACTGACTCACAAAAAACACTCGCAATTGAAGATCTGGCAAACTATCCAGTGCATATTCGTGTTTGCACACTGATATGCATCAAACGTTACTATTTTCCATGTTTTTTAGTTTATTTAGAGAAATGTAGCCAATCACAGATACATCAGATTATTTCTTGAACATAATAGCCAATCAGAGGCATTATAGTTGGACAGAATTCACTCACTACTTAAAATACTGAGTTTTTGTTTTACAACAAAGAAAGTGCAGATGTGATTTTAATAAAATATCCACTGTGCAGTTTAGAGAGCTTCATTGCTTATAAAAGAACTGTGTGAGATTGTTATGAACTAAGATGAGTGACAGCTATTTAGTGAAACCACTCATTTCTTTTCCAGTAACAGACAATAAAAAGTTTGGGAATGGTATGTGATTAATGACTTGCTTGTGTACTGTCTTGATCACTGGATTTGGCAACTGAAAAAAAAAAAAGGAAAAATCAGCAGCAAGAGTCAAATGCAGTCCATAGTTTATTAATCATTGGCAACCGATAAATTATTCTTGACTGCGCTGCATTGACTTTTTTGATACTTATATCCGTAAAAACGTTATTTAATACTGATTTTAATCGATTGGATTGGTTAAGAAAAACATGACAATATTCCAACAATAAAGCAGTATCTGGTCTTACGTTGCAAATGATGAACGAATAACTCTTTTTAATCCATTTTTTTTAAATCAAGGGCAATAGAGTCAAGAAAGGCAAAACATTATATTTTTTTAAACAAACACATTTTTACAGCATTTTATATCACCTGTTTAGATTTAACCCAAACTTGCTTGAATAAAGGAGTGGGCTGTAGATCTTTTTTTACTTTCTCTAAAGGGGAACTTTTATCTTACCTTAGCTACTGTATTTACGAAGTAGCTAGTAGGTTGGCTAGCTACATTTCATCACAATGCCAAAACATGGCACAGGATTATAAATGTTGCCTTACCTCATTTTACAAGTGATGTATCAGCATTCACCGGTCCCTTTAAGACAAGGTTGAGCCCATTCAGTGATTTAAAGGTGTAGTTTTACTCTGAGAGGACTGTGGCGCCTGCCATCCATCCCATGAGGCTCCAACGAGGCGAATTAGAGAAAAAGGCACAAGGCAGAAGAGACACTAGGGACATAGGGTCAGTTAAAAATTGCTCAGACGTGTAAGAGGCAGAGATGTTCACGAACAGACTGCATTGATTTAGGCTAGCATTCTGTCATAGCAGCACACAGGCTCAACCCACCTACAGGTGTTTGTCAGTGCGACTTCTCTTGCTAGCAAGTAATGGTCCTTTTTTTTGCTCTCTGCGAGCTGCACATACCGGCAAAACAAAAGCCTGCACACTCCAATGACATACTCCAATAGAGCCGGAGTTAGATGGATGACTTTTACAGTCCTACTCTGACAATCTGGTTTGGAAAATGAGGAGACGTGATGTATGAATATGAGCGAAGCGTTTGTGAAAGCGTGGGCGTGCATGCATTTGTGTCTGCTCGTGCAGCGTCAGTGAGCAGCGCCGTCACAGACTCTTCGGCTGGCAGCGCGCCACCGTTGCGTGAGCTGCCATCGGTGCTCTGACTCAGCCCCGTCATGAGGAGGGAGAGAAAAAACAAACTTCAGGCCATCTGCAAGCCCGTCAGGAGTCCAGCAGGTCCCTGTGAAGCCATTTACCCGCTGCTGGAGCTCCAGCCTGGGCTGGCACACGCATCTAATGCTGCCCTCCATGCCCCTGCCATCTTGGTGGGTGGAATTCGGCTGTTGCTGTAGTCGCTTTCTCATAATTACACATTCAGTTCTGTGGAAGCGATCCCAGGCTTCGAGGTGACCTAAGCGGGTAGAATTAAGCTAGACCTATAGAGAGAAAAATATAGAGAGAGTTCTTTACAGACCTGCTTCTCAGTCAAACAGCATCAAATTATGCATTATAGTTCATAATTATATAATGAAAGCTGTAGCTGTTGTTCAGTTTCATTTCACATTTTATCAGTTTAAGATTGCTTAATAAATACTACAAGCACTATTTTTCATTGTTCTTTTCCTTTTTAAAGCCCAAGACGTTTTTTTTCTTTTATGGTTTCTTTAAAAACATGCTTTATTTAATTTGAATATTTATTTGTTTTTAAATATACTCATTATTAATAAAATGTACTAATTATTATAATAAATCAATTTTATAGATAGTACCATTTAAAGGTTTTGGCTTACTAAGATTTTAATATTTTTGAATCTCTTAAACTTACCATGGCTGCATATTTGCTAAAAAAATATATATATATAGTAATATTAAAAAGAAATTGAGTTAGAATTTTAAAATGTATTCATGTCACGATCCTTCAGAAATCATTGTAATAAACTGATTTGCTGCTTAAGAAACATGTATTATTATTATCAATATTAAAAGAGTTAAACTGCTAAATCGTTTATTGTATCATTGCAAAACAAAAATATTAATAGTAATACAGAATTGTAAACATGTTTCTGCTGTGGCATTAGAACATATTTCCTTGGTTTAACACCAACTACTAAATTTCACACAGTACAATTCAGCATTTATTTATACAAAACATAATGTGACACAAAAGCCCTGTAAGCCCATTGTTGTAAGCTGCGTTAAGCTAATCATCACATAACATACTATTAGTACTATCTGGTACTATTAAGAAATGAGATGGGGAAGAACAACCTTTACGATCTGTTAACAGACATCAGCATGTGGCTACAAGGCTAGAATTTGCTTTCAGTGGGTTTGTAGTGTCTATTTCCTGCTCAGGTGCAGCATTGCCATGGTTACCGTGGTGCGCTTCGAAGCAGACAGCAGGCAAAGATTACAGAAACGTGGGGAGGAGAATTTCTGGAGAAGACAAAAGTCAAGAGCCTGAGACAAATACAAGCAAATTAGATATATGGAACATGCTAAAATGTGACTATAAACAGATGTGACTTCAGTTACAGCACATGCACACTCACACACACTCACGCACACACTCACGCTGATGTATAGGCCTGAGTGTTGAACTGTAAAGTCCAGCAGATGATCTACCGCGGCATCTGTGCTAACCTCCTCACTGGCCGGAGCTCCATCACTCAGCCCAGATGAGGAGTTATAGAAGATGGCTTCGCCTCCTGCACGGCCCTGCGGTCTGAGCTGCAGATAAGATGAGAGGCCCTCCAGAGAGTCATACAATAACAGCAGAGAGGACAAGAGGAAAATTGTGAGTGCTGATCGCTGCCCTGGGCTCCTCCGCAGGCGACGCGACCACTTTCATCTGATTCCAGGAGAAATGACAGCCATTTGGAGTCTCATCACCTAGCAAGCAATCTCATTTTCCCATACAAACACAGAAAGAAGGAGAAATCCGTAAAGAATGCAAAGATTTCAGCCGGTCGAGAGCGATCAATTTGCCTCAAGTAGCTCAGGGAAACCAGACTTAGAGCTTCGGGGTGAAATTATTCACATCCTGGCGCTATTTCAAAAGGACGTCTCTAAAAGGCGTCGGAGATGCAAAACACTTCATTATGATTCTGGGAGGGGATAAATGCGAAAATGCTCCGTCTATCAAGGTAATTCACAGGGAGTAAAAGAGGAAACGGTTAACACAGCGATAAGTGATTATTTATTTTGAAAGGCACAGCAAAATATGTCCTCGCCTCCTAAAGATACGAACCAGGCGCACAGAGCAATCGCGTCGAAGTCCTCATCCGTTTGCAGCAGCTGTCAAGTGGCGAAAAGCAGCCAGTGATGATTTTAGCATGGGAAGGGAACTCGCCATACACCTGCCAGATAAGAACTAGCGCTTTCCAGCGAGAAGCCTAATCCACCATCATGGAGATTGACGTGAACACTGGTGTGGGGTTGAATTGATAGATGTGGAGGCTTCTCGCTGCGAAAGCCGTCCATGTTGAGCCTGATTGCACTGGATGAAAGTACAGAACCTGCAGAGCCGCACTTCATCACCTGAGCCAACGTGTCTCCAAAAGCACAACCGGCCTAGACACCTCTCTTGTGAGCTGACAGCCCATCTCAGAGAAGATCCCCACCCGTGTGATGCTGCAGGCCTTCAGACGCAGGATTAGAGAGAGAAACAGCAGATTGATGAGGCCCACGTCATATTAAAATGTCATGCTAGCGTTGCGATTAAGCCAAATATACTATGTGAAAGTAAATTTTTTGAATGCTGAATTGCAGCTAGAGAGGGTTGGGTTAGCTTTGCCCCGGGCATGAAATACAGCCTTGAATGAAGGCACTATTGGCGTTCAATCCCTTTCCATGCTTTAATTCAGTTTGATTAAAGCAGATGGATTTTATGAGCTCATCAGTAACTTAAATTCATTTGCAATGTAATTTAATCAGCTGTTGTTTTAAAAATCTGATTAAAACCAATTTAGGGAGAGCCCTTGGTTACATACCGGAATTGAGTAGCAAGGAGAAAGTGTAAAATCAGAACTGTTAAAAGCCTCGAAACATTAAGTGGTGGGAGATTAGCAAAATTATCAGAAATGTAGTAATTCAATATATTAATTAAAAACACAGGTAATGATTAAGAATCATTTTTGCTGAAAATAATCAAAAAAGGCAAAATGTCAATGTTATGTGGCAATATGATTTGAAGACATGAAAAAGTGCCTGTATGTATTGCAAAAATACTCATTGTGTGGGAGTTTCTTCAACTTTGGGCACTTTTATTTCCCAGGGGCATTTTTTTAAAATGTTATAAACAATAGGCTTTCCTTTTTTTTGTTCTATGAAAGTCACAAACAAAACTGCCATTTATTTGTTTTTTTTTTGGTATATTTGGTATATATATATATATATATACATGACAATATATATTGTCATGGGGTGAAGAATCACACAACAAGGAGAGCTCAAAATAAAAGGGAATGTTTTATTTACGGTGCAGAAATAGGGACAATTTAACTTGGAGTCCCAGGGCTGTGGTGCTCTCTTCCTCCAGTGCAGTGGGTCCGTGCTGTGTTCCTTTTGTGGTGCTGATCGGTCACACGCTGCTGTCTATGGGGAGAGATAAGGAAGTGGCGTTAATGCTCATGCTCTTCCTGTAGCATACTTCACGCAGCTTATAAAAGCCCGCTCTGAATGAGCTGCAGGTGTGGCCGATCAGCCTGTGATAGGTGCGGCCAGGTGCTCCTCGTTGCTTTCCAAGGCAACGCTGATTGTCCTTCTGGATGCACGTTACATATATATATATATATATATATATATATATATATATATATATATATATATATATATATATATATATATATATATACAGCCTCAACCAATCAAAATCAAGGACCGGAACTGTCTGTTTTATAATGTTATTTATTATTGTACATTTAGGATGTAAATATTACATCAAAATTATCCTTACTATGGCTTTCCTAAATGTTAAAATGCAAATTCCAACAGTCATTTCCATCAAAGACTACCATGAAACGTCATTAAAATCCAACTTCAAAAACAGAAACTGTACTGCCAGAGCCCAGCATCTTTAGATATTACAGTAGCATATACATTGAACTGACTCACAGCAGACATGCAGTGGGACATAGCGTCTCCTGCCTCTATTCAACACTTCCAAACCCAGTGAGACAAACAGTGAGAGCTCAAGAGCATCTCAATGAGATTTGAATTGAGCGAATGAGGAATGAAAAAGCCCCAGAAATTACTTTTCATTTTATCAGCGATTTTAAATGTATGAATTAGCTCTATTGAACAAGAGCTTTCACACAGGGGAACTTTCTGAGGCGTGAGAGTTTTGCCAGATTACAAAATGGAGCTCATAAGGGACACAAATGGCTTCAGGCTATCGATATAATGAATTTAGGGACTTTAGCACCTCCTTTTGATGCACTTAAAAATAAGATAGCCATTGTATTTATATATAATTTTATATATATATATATATATACAGTATATATATATATATATATATATATATATATATATATATATATATATATATATATATATATATATATATATGTGTGTGTGTGTGTGTGTGTGTGTGTGTGTGTTTTAGGTTTCTTGTTTTTATGGGATGCAGTATCTTACCATACTGGAAATTCTACTCATCTCTGCCTTAGTAACATTCACACCTGTGGGTACATAATTATACATTCAAGTCAGACCAGATTAGAGGCCGTTGGGGTTGAAGTATCTATGTGAATTCAATGCCCAGCCTCACATTAAAAATGACACACACACACACACTCTCTTCCTGGCCTTGCAGAGTAAACAGGGGGAGGTCAGTGAGGGATCGGATTGCCTCAGGCTGCAGTCAAACTCTCATGTTGACAACTTGGTATCATCTAACTGAGTTTGACTTCTGTCTTTCGCGTGGCATATCACTAATGGATATGGGGCGTAAAATTACCGCCTCCCATCTGGGACCCTGGCAAGAAACAACAAAGCCAGTGTCCCAACGTCCTCCACCAAACCGGCTACCGGAGACACGTAGAAGCTAATTAGCAGATCAACCCACAGCTCATCTATCATGTATTAGGGGAGAGAAGGTGAAAGAATGTTGAAAAGTAGGACGAAAATCCTGTGTTTGCAGTTTTTCGCCCCAGTTCGTGCAGAGGCTCACAGGGAGGGAATTGTTGATCCTTTGTTATCAATGTTGATGCTTTGTTATCAAAGTTACAACCAACAGAAACTGGAGGTACACAACATTTTGGTACCATACATGTTAATACTATTTTTCTTTAAATTATCAGTATTAGGTAGTAGTATCAAATATATTAACGGATATTAGATATGCAATCATTCACACTGTAATGAAAAAATGCAGGTAAGAAACCAGCAGCTGTGTTTGTCAGAATCTTACTGTAAAAAAATACAGAATCAAAATTTTAGGTTTTCAATTAAATTTCTATGTAAATACTATAATTTCATTAACTGATATAATACACCAACCTATTGAGGTACTGAAATCCCCCTTTGTAATAGACTGATAACAATAAAATTGATATGTAAAATTAAAGAGAAACTAAGTTATTTTAACAACAAAAACATCAAATTTGAAATGTCAGACAGAGAAGTCCATTTTTTTTTACTTATCGTTCACAGTTGTTTTTCCATTTTTGCCTAGTTTCACATATTTTTACATTTAGATGTTCTTTTCTGGCATGACATGTTCACTCAAAGTTATCTTATTTAAATATAAATATATTAAATGTCTAATATTCAGTATTAAATGAAAAAATTGAATAAAATTGCAATTTTATTAAATAATTTTACATATAATTTTAAATGAGATGGAATTTAGATTTAGCCTGAAGTGGAATTTCACTATATCGAAATTCATATTCTTAATTTTATTCTGAACGATTCATACAATTATATGTTTAACTTTTTCTACTTTTTTTTTTTTTTTCGATAATCCATATCATTTTGGATATACGTCACATGTCATATACATACCTATATTAGTTGTTATTTAATTTACATTTACACTTTAAAAGGACACTTCCCAAAAATGAAAACCTCATGGTAACAGTTGATGGCAGCCATTCTAAATATCGTATGGAGGAAAAATATTATGAAAGTCAAATGTTAGCATCCAGCGCTACCACCAACTTTCTTCCTTTGAGCTGATGCAAATTTAAATTTTTGAGTACACTGTCCCTTTAATATTAGCGTATCCCTAATGGCAGTGTACTTCCACACTTCACCTCCTCATTTCAAAAGCCCAACACAGGCCACTGTTGTACAGAGTGAGGGAGCAGGGATTTATCTTCTTCATCCTGAAGTGACCTTTACTGCTCTGGAGGGGGATCTATTGATTGGCAGCGGCAAAACATTTGGCTGGTCCTCTGTAGTCTTTTTCCATGGAGGCCAAAGTGCTAGAACAACAGCAGTGGTGGCTGATATTCATGGAGTCTGTTTTAATTGACATCTTACAAACGCAACCTGACAGCTTTCTCACATGAGAGCAGAAGACAGCGGGTGTCCTCTCATCAGTCGCTTCCTCCTGGCCTCGTCTGGCTGGTTTGATGCTGACTGAACGTGTGTGTGGGTGTGTATGTGTGTGCGCACCTACCCCAACGTGCTCTTTCGAAAATCTTAGCGCTGTTTTGATCTCGGTATGAGGGAAACGTAAGCATAGATGTACGGGAGCTGTTCTCCTAACACTAGATGTGATGGCAGGATAAAACAAGCGATTCGCTTCCATCTAAATCTGAGCTGAACTGTGTCTTAATCAGCTATGACAATTTTTTAAATAGCTTGGTTGAGCTGGTGGCATCGCCCACAGTGAAAATTCACTGGTCCATAATCTGCAGTATATAAACCAGCATAAAATGATAACTGACCGTATTTACTTTTCTTAAAGATGCTGTATGTTTTGACTCTACTAAAGCATGAAAATACCATAATAAGTTTGCAGATATTTAATAAACATGCTAAGTTAACATTACTTGTTTATCCGGAAAAAAAGCAATACTACAGTCAGTTATTCTCCTTCAAAAAATATCTTTGTTTTGTTCTGTCAAATTCGCCCACTGTCAGTTTACCCAATTGGATTTTGGCACCCTGGGTTGCCAGTTGGCTGAAAACACAGCATATTTCATTTCGTTCATGTTCATGTGCGCTCGTTCCTGTTGGTGTTTTCAATCTGGCAACCTGTCAAGCCTGAGCAGGAGGGGCATGGTGAAAAGAATATTTTGAAATATAAAATATCATCTCTCCAATATTTCGAATTTGGACCACAATATCTAGTTCAAACATTTAGGTGTCAATCCAACAAACACCACCTTTAATACTTGTTCCTAATCTCATTGTGTTAGTTTTCTTAAAGGAAAAAAATCCCATCATCCTTTGATCAAATACTTGCTCTTCCTCTGAAATGACTTTCCTCTTCTGCTGATATCACAACTGAATGTTAACAAATAGCCACTTTACATGGTCTAATCAATAATTCTCAATGGAAAAAATAACAATTTATAATGTAGGATTTCATGGATAAAGAAAAGCAATTATATTCCATATAATAATGCATTTTAAAGTGTTAGTTCACCAAAAATGTAAATTCTGTCATTATTTATTCAACTGCATGCCGTTCCAAACCTGTAAGACCATTGTTCTTATTCGAGCACAAATTAAGATATTTTTGATGAAATCTGAACGCTTTCTGACCTTTCATAAACAGCAGTACAACTGCTACAGGACATTGTTAAAATAGAAACTATGAGAACACTTTTTGCGTGCAAAGAAACCAAAAATAACAACATTTGTTTAATACTTACTTCTCTACTGCAACTACCTGAAATAGAATGCGCTTTTTATGATTTATTTCACTTAACATTTGTTTTACGTAATGAAAAAGGTTGTGCTTTTAGTTTTAGTTAACAATAACAACCCTGCTTCGAGCATGTTCTGATTGTCTTTAACTGTGTCACATTGCACAGCAGTTTCTCGTTCACTGTCTACAGACAAATTGCTTGTTGCTTGCACAGTGTTAGGCCAGCGCGTGCGTGTTCATTATCAACAGTGTCAGGCGCATTGGGGTGCATCTGTCTGCTGTTATCTCAGTACTGCTGGGGCAGCAGAGCTTGGTAAACCCTTCTGTTCTGGGAACAGGCGCTGCAGACGCTCACGCTCTGATCTCTGAACATCTGATGCTGGCAGGAGGACCATGGCCACCACATATCACAACTCCCTCCCCCATAATGCCCTTATCAACTGGCATGACGGCCCATGGGCAAGAGGCTGGAGCCAATGTCAGTTTAATTAGTGGGCCACTGGAGCCCTCGAGGAACAGGAATGTGAGGGAGTATCACGTAGAGCCAAACACGAGAGTGCAGGTGAAACAAAAAAACCTAGTCTTTACCATTTTACATCCTATTTTAATTCTTCACTATTACATGTCGTCTCTCTTTCTCCAAGCCTCTCTCTCCCGCCATTATATGTTTTTAAGTAGAACATGATACTGAATCAATATCCTTTGTTGGTCCTGGAATAATCATAGACCTAGTCCTACCCATAAGAACTACACTTGGTTTTAGTTAGGAGAGTAAAACCTTTCATGATATATATATATATATATATATATATATAAAAAGCTTTTGAAGTTTCTCTTTCATAATCTCGAAAAAAAAGTGTATTATATTTTTTAGTAAGCAATAATTTAAACATTACTACAATACTAAATTCTGAAGGATCGTGTGACAGATAAAGAGTAATAGAGTAATAACAGATACATTTAACAGAAAATATATTTAAACTGAAACAGATATTTTAAATTGCACTAATATTTTGCAATATTATTGTTTTTACTGTGTTTTTGATCAAGTCAATGCAGTATATCTCTGGCAAGTCCAAATTTTTTAGCAAAAAAAGGGAAATAATGTTCAATCAATGTTTTTTGAAGTGAATGAACATATAAGAAATTAGCATGATTTTAACGGTAAAAAAAATGAAAATGCTATGGTAAAAATCTGTTAAATTGTTAATGGTAAAAATTCCTGTAAAAAACGTTACAGGGAAAACCCGTAATATGACATTCCCAGAATTCCCTGCGTTGCATTTTACATTTTGTCTGAATGTTTCTTTTTTTTATCAGTTAAGTTCATTAGGGTTGTATGTTACATATCATTTTGTTAAATGAATGTTTATGGCATATTTCAGTTTAATGAGTCTCACCATGATGATGTTTAGTGTTTGTCTGAATGACAATATATGTATATATGTTCATATTTAAAAGCTGCTTGTGATGGGCTTTGGTTAATCATGTGACTTTATCATCACCGCCTGTATTTTCAGTACAGTACAAAACAGATTTCAGTACTTTAATAGGTTGTTATATTAACATTTTACAAGTTAATAAAATTACGGTATTTTACTATAAATTTAACTTAAAACCATAAAACCTAAAATGCTGTTACCATATTTTTTACAGTCAAATTTTTTACCACAGCTGTCAAATTTGCTGCACTGACGAACAGAAAGCTGATTGGTTTTATAAATGGACTTCTGTGTGAGCTGTATGTACATTGCTACACAACAATGGTAAATGGACCATTTTTGTTAAAAAAACAACCCAAAATTGTAATTTTGTCCTCATTCATAGAATACTATAGAAGTCCATGGCTTGACTGTTTGGTTACGCACACTCTTTAAAATATCTTCTTTTGTAATCAACAGAAGAAAAAAACCTTTTGGACCAACATGAGAGTGAGTAAATGATGAAAGCCCAAACCGCCCCCAAAAATCAGATAAACTGTGGTTGATAAGAATGTAGTATACGTCTGATCTGAGCTTAACCCTAGTCATAACTCCAATCTTATCGTGAAAATCTGATTGGTTGATACAATATTGTTCCAGGACCAACAATGATGTCCTACTCCAGGTAAATCATGTTAAGTGCTCTCTCATTCTCAGTTTCTCTCCACTTGTTCACTCAAACATCTCCCACAAACTGAATTTATGTCCAGTCTCCATGCTTATTTACCTCTCCTGATCTTCCTGTCTTCTGCAATCTGACACCTAAAGTAGCAAAAGCGTATGAGTAAATATTGCTTGCTTTACAGTTATGTCACTATGAGAGCTTTTGGGAGTATATGCACGTGCACCCAAATGTCAGGATATCTGATCGATGCTTTTCCACACATTTCTTTGTGTATGAGCGAACGGATATCTCGGCGTGAATGAATGGGTAAAATAACTCAGCCTCACTCGGGATTCTGCTCCAGGTATCAATCACACACCACTGTGCTGATCCCAAGACACAACAGTGAGGCCTCCATCATCATCTATCAGTTCCTGAAGAAGAGTGAGTGCAGGGAAAAGCAGCTGTGAGGTTGATGGTTCTCAGGCATCACGCAAAATGAGTAAAGATTTTGCTCACCTCGTGTTTCTTCCCCCTCCGTTCACATGTTAAATGTGAACGCGCAAGGATGTTGAATAAAAGATGATCCTCTTTCCTACGGCCAAGGATACCTGCATCCTTCAGAAGTGAAAACCCTTCCAGATGAAACAAAAGGAGGAAGATCTCGAGCAGCATGGATCAAGAAGGGCCCTTGAGAACAAATAGATGCATGAACTCTCGAAAGAAAAAAAATATTGCTACTGCCCAGTAAAATATCTAAACATACACTTAAACTAAACAATTCTACTTTATAAGACACTATTTTAAACCATTAAAATAATACATTTAAGAAAATAAATAAATGAATAAATAAAAAAAAAAATTGAAGTCAACTTTATTCGTAAAGCACTTAAAGCACAACTACTACTGTTTATGTTTACGTCTCTTATGCTCACCAAGGCTGCATTTATTTGAATAAAGATACAGTATAACACAGTAGGCTAAAATTGTGAAATATTATGATTATTTCTTATGATTTGCATTTATTTATTTGTTCAACAAGTCCCAAACAATTTGTTCACCAATTACTTTTTTATCCCAAACCCCCCCGGTGATCGGTCGATTTCATTTAAAGTGTTTGTAAGTGAATGAATTTGCATTTTCTTTTAGAAAAGTCCAACAAATGGGCGGGCAATATGCTAATGTTTTATTCTGACATCAGCCACGAAACTCTTGGGGCTCATTTTAAAAACGACTCAATTCAGTGATTCAGACTCGACTCTTCTTTGCAGAATGTTTTTCGCTCGCTTAGAGCTGCCTCAAAAAATCCATAATAGGGGCATTTTTAAAATAACATCCTAGTGGTTGGAAGGCCACCTTTTTTCACTTTGAACAGCATGCGCAGATAAATCATGCAAAGGCAATCTGTATTAATACAGCAAGTAAAGATAAAGCGATTTCATGCTGATAAATTATTAAACGAATGTCTAAAGAAGCTCTGCATCCTGTAAAGCATGCACAACAGACCACTGTTCAGCCCTCTGGATAATACAAAATGCAGATCTTTTAAGTTTCCAGCCTTCCTCTGGTTCAGTAAAGCAGTGATGAAACGAAGAGGCATCATTATGAATTCTCCATTGACTAACAGCTGCTGAGAGGCTCCTTCACATACAATAAATCAAGCCCTTAATGTCAGTCTTCACAGAGCCCCGCACTAGAGCTATTCTCCCTGAAATGATCACTCACATGTTAATGTGAATATGTATAGCTCAATGATGCTACTGTCATTCATGACCTTCATGCAGCGCAGCAAACAGCTCCCGCTTTCCTCCTGGTTCCCTCCTCGGTTTTCTCCCCACCTCACTGCATGTTTACATCTATTCATCTCTGAACACACAAGAATAAGGTGAAACTTTTCCGCAGAGTCTTTGCACAAAACTCTTGAGAACGGTATATAAAGACAGCCAGGGTCAACGTTAATTACAGAGGGTGCAAGTTTTATGCGGCTAGTATTAATAAGTGCTTGCTCATCTCATATCCAGTCTAACCTCAAGCAACACATTTTTAATTGATGCAGTGGGACCGTGTCGACACGGCACTCACGCTGCCTGAGAGAGTGTGAAATAAAAGACTCTTTCTTTGGGAGAAATCGACATCTCAGCACATCAACAGCCTCACTGTGGCTACATAAGCACCGCTGGACAGTCAGACAAAACATAAAACTATGTCACTATGTTTACCCTCATGTCGTTACAAATGATTCACTTCTGAAAACATTGTGGAAAATGCTTACATTTTTTGTATCATTATATATTACATAGTATACACACATAATATTGTAGTTATTAGTGTTTTAAATACTTATCTTTAAATTTAGTTTTCACTGTATTTTGTTTAAAGATTTTGTAATTTTGTTGTTTTTATATTTTTTAAATAATGTTTTATTTTTTTCCATTTTATTTATTTTAGTACATAAAGCTGATTTATGTTAATTTCGTTTAACATTTTTAATTTTTTTCAAAACTGTTTTTAGTTTTAGTTTTAAATTAAAAGTTATTAGTGTATTATACAAATGATTAAATTTGTATATTTTATGTTTTTTGTATGTTTTTGAAAAAGGTCTGTTAAACTCAGAAAGGCTGCCTTTAATATTATACAAATCTCAAACATTTTATTATATAATCATTTTAAATATTATAATATAAAATTGTATTCCTTAGTCTAATGTCAAGTAGCCATTACTCCAGTCTTCAGTGTCACATGATCCTTCAGAAATCATTCTAATATACTGATTTGCTGCTCAAGAAACATTTCTTATCATTATCAATGTTTAAAACAGTTGTGCTGCCCTATATTTTTGTGGAAACAGTATTTCCTTTTTATTCTTTGAAAGTAGAAAATTAGAAAGAGCAGCATTTTTCAAAGCATCTCACGTTCCACAGAAGATAGTTAGTCATATATCTTTGAACAAAAGAGCGAGTAAACAATATCAGATTTACATTTTTTGGGTGAACTACTTCTTACCACCCTGTACGTCATTTCACCCAAGATTGTTTAATAGATGACAAAACCGTTGTAAACAACAAAACATGTCAAAAAGATCAGAGCTTGTGTTGGGAGCAAGCACATCTCAAACGGCTTGTTCTATTTTCGCGGCGTTGCGATCTGACTGCATCTTGTGCGAGCTGCTATCTTTTCCAGGCATGCGTCAGTTACAGCGACAGGAGGGTCAGCGGGGACAACAAGGATCCAAGAACTCATTTGTTTCCAGAGTGCCGGGTTCTCCATTTCAGGCCTTTGGGAATGTCGGAGGCACCTTGAAGCATCAGTGGAACAGATGTCCCTGCACGCAAGCAGCTGAGGACACAAAAACATAACGCCGCTGACGTGTGGCAGAATGTACTCCTGAAAGGGGGTCTGCCATCGGGACATGAGTCAAACACGCCCCCCTGCCAGACCACCCATTAAACTTTCATTTAAGAAATCGGAACAGCTGTTCTGGCTGCATCCTTTGAATTTCTTGATATTTGCAATGGCATTACAGAGCTGCTTTTACATAAATGTCTTTGACAGACCTAATAGCAGCTTGCTTTCCAGCTCTGACATCACGGTGGGTTACAGAGTGAGCACGTGCACGCAGCAAACTCTCCAGCATGACGGATGATAAATCCATCCACTTGTCCAGCGAAAGCACTCCTGCTACCCCAAGAGGAGCACATCCATTAAGATATCAGAGCCAAACTAGCCCATAAACATTCATCCATCATAAGCGAGAGGAGCCCGCGACCCAGACGTGTCTGAGAGCGGTTTGGGAGCTGGAGTGCCCGTTACTGACTCAATCATCACTGCCAGGGGAACCCGGCTGTCATCAGCGACCTCTGGGTGTCTGACTGGATGACCTTACGGTAATAGACAAAATCGCTCGCTGCACAGAGAACCGCGAGACAATCCGACCTGGAACTACTGCAAACAGAGGAAAATACTCCATTAGCATGCTTTCAAAAATACTGCTTAGTTTGATTAATTAAAATTAGGTAAAGCAACATAAATCTTTATTTTTTCCCCTTGCAATAAATTTGCAGCAATACAATGCAAGTGCTTCATGTGTTTGCATTGGCACTGCAGTAGTTAGTAGTTAGTAGGTAATTTCATTACATTTACTGTACATACTGATTTCGGCATTGTTGATTCAACAGTACAGTAAATAATAGCTTTAAATAACAATGCAAATGCAGATGCGGTCTGTTTTCTTTACACTGTTTCACTTCTTTTTGTTAACTAATTTGTTTTAATCTTGTTTTTTTCTTGATTCTGTCTCATTGCTGCATATTTTAAACATTTAATTTTTTCCTCACAGGATGGCAGTTCTAAGAGAATCAGTTGTGGCTAATAAAAACTCTGGAAACTTTTCAACATCAGGACCAGACATTATATCAGGATTTAAGACTGAATTGATTGTTTTGCAAACAACACTTATTGGTTATTGGGAGTCTTACCTATAAGGTCAGAGAAGTAGTTCAATTTTGTGATTTGAACTGCCTTCTGATATTTATTCATACCATCCTTCAATATGTTATAGGACATTTGTAATGGGACTTTCTTCTATTTTCTCTCTGCTTTTCTCCATATCTGTTGGAAACAGCGAATATCTTTATTTAATCACAGTTGTGCTTTGGCTTTTAGTCTTAAAATTGTCAGAGGACAACATGAAACCATAATGCTATTACAGTTTGAACCTTAATGTGCCAGTAATGTTTCAATAAGGTTTTATTTGTAAATTACATTAGTTACATTGTTTGCATCTATTTACGCTTTGATTTGAACACTAACAAGCGCATCTGTGTGTGGCAGATGCTCTCCAAAATAGTGCTATGGTGATGTCACAATGGCGAGTTGTTGATTATTTTAGTTGTTTTTAAGACAAAAAGTATTCTTTTGCTTTATAACATTCTGGTTGAACTACTGATGTCAGATGAAGTATTCAGACCATGTCTTTCATACTTTTCTGCACCTTGACAGTGTTATTGACTTAGCAGTCAAAGACGAGCAAAGCTTTTACGTGTTTACCAACGACATAAGGCTATGTGATTAAAGACAAAATTTTCATTTTGGGGTGGAGAAACCCTTTAATAAACATACCCTGCTATTGTACTTTTGGTATATTAACCTACTATACTAAATACTGTATTATGTCAATTAATAATGTTTTCAACCTAAAAAGTAAATATGCACATAATGCAGTTATTGTAATGTATATTTAAGTCGTTATACATAAATTGATAAGTAAAAATCAAATTTAGTCTTGGCTTTCCTCAGTCTCATTTGCAAAAGAAATTGTTGCAAATAGTACCCTATTAATCGTGCCTTTTTGCATAGCGTAAATGGATATTTCCCTTTTTTCTTGTTTTTTTATACACTAAATACACTAACTGCAGAGGAATATGGACATGACTAAAATAAAGTCAGATACCGATGTTATTGCCATGCTTGATTACTCCCAGACTGAGCACGCGTCCACAGCAGCAGCTCAGTGTTTTACATTTATGTCAGGAAAAGGATCATACATCAAAAAAAACACAAAAATAAAGACATACAAAATGAGCTACTGAATCTGATGAGTAGTCAACTGACCAAAGAAATTGTTTCAAAACCACGCCACAAAGTACTTTTCAGTCATCATTGATTCATTGCACACCAGACATTAGTCACCAGGAACAGATGTCTATCATTATACTCATTGTGGAATTTCAAACCAGAGCCAGAAATAAAATACAATAATAAAATATGCCCAAATCAGGGAAGCACTTGTAAAAAGTACACGACAGGAGTTTGTGTGACCTGGTTTGTCTAACCTACCCAAGCTCTTGCTGGAGAATTGGTGTCTTATTGCTTTTTGATTTGTTCTGTTGTGTGGTGTGACCTTCTGACACTTGTCAACCAGGTCAATAAGCTATCCAGTCATCATCCGTATGCTGGATGTTGCATCAAACCTGATTACTTCCATCAAAACAGCACTCAAAGAATAGGGCCTCTGGCTTTCCAGCAACCACGAGGAACTGTAAATCTGATTTCTGTGAAGAACACTGAAGCAGTTCTCAAACACAAGAGAGCAGGTAATGGAAAATATAACAGACACTTTTGGTATCCTTTTGAATTTCTAATGATGTTTGTAACCATGTCAAGAAATACAGTGAGGAAACCGCAGTGAAGACTTTGTCATAAAGCACTCAAAATTTTGGAAATGGCAGAAGAGATACTGGTGATACCTCAGCTCCTTCCACCTTTACCATCAGAAAGAACAGCCATGGAGCAACTGCAGCAGATCTGTCCAAACCTCTGGATTGTGCTCAGAATTGCAGTTACCTTGCACCAAAAACTGGCAGCAGTTGCAGAGAGGCTTCTCATAACTGAAGCTTGTTCTATGTTTCACAGTGAATAATGAATGACTCAGTGGACTTGCTTTAATTAGCATTAGAGAGAACTTGCCCAGCAAATTTCTTATGAAGCAGTTATTGGTGAGAAAAAAAAAAGAAAAGGTAAAGGAATAAGAAGAAGAAGAGCTGGTCCAGATGGCCTTTCGTGTATTTTCAGTGTTTACCTTAGTTAAAGCTTAATTAATATACACATTCAAGTAAATATATATAATTAATGATAACAGGTTTCATATAAAAAGAAAGATTAGAAATGGTATTTGTGCTTATATTTTTATTTATTCTGAAACAGGGAGGAAGGGCCTCCAAATGTCTTAGAACTGGTCCCTGACTATTTCAGGCAAACTTGAATAATATTGGTATTTGAACCATTTAAATATACTTAAAAAGGTCATACAGTCATCATTATTATTAAGCCAGTTTTGGCTTCAATAATAATAACAAATATGTACAGCGCACAATAGTGCTCCAAAAGATTGAATTTATATTTATATCAGTAAAGTGGAGCAATATGCAGATAGTAAAAATGTTAATAGATTTTGTACAGTTTTGTACATTGTGCTTTTGGACATTTGTCACATGACAGACACAATGAAACAAAATGTTCATGAACAAAGAGACGCACTTGTAATGTTGAGAGTAACATTCTTTCTTTCTACACTTCCCGATAACATTATACTATGGAAGCACAGTAGTGCACAACACAACAAAATATCCACAACTAACGACAGAAACTATGAAATTAGAGGAATTCTTTACTTCTGGTTGTCCAAATAAACATCCGGCATGCATGCTAGTGTGGGATTTTGCTAGCTAATAGTTTACTGTGTTTTTCAGTTTGAATTCAACCTCAATTTACATAAGTTCAGTTCTGTTTCCGCTACACAAGGTCTGAATAAAAGGTTAGAATAAAACTAAATTAAGTTCAAATCAAAAATGATTCACTGAGTGCCTCATGAGACGCAGACACTAATACCTGCCAGCATCACTGAGAAAAACTTCGCGCTTGGAACAAAATACTTGAGCTTCAGCGTGAAGTGTATAGGTGGCGATGCTAATTTGCATGTAGCTGTTTAAAAGATAAAAGCGCCACTAAATTTAGCAAAAGCATCCACAATCAAGCCAACCAACAATCAAAGCGCAGAAACACACTCCTCCTCTGCCTATGCTTTAGGCTTACATGGTCTAATTAACATGAAGCTATTTGCAACCACGCGGTAAAGACGAGCCTCCATAACCGCAATCGAATTAGACATTATTCATGGAAATCACTAGCACCTTAATTATGACCGCATTTAGCTGTGTCATTTCTGAGGCGATGATTGAAGGCTGTTGCCTCGATTACACTGACAGACTGACGGCTCAGAAATCAGCCAGCCAGTCCATAAAAAGCAGTAGAGTGTGTTTTGCATATATGAGTATATTTGCGAGTCTAAGAGTAAAAGCTGAGTTTATAATCTTTCCATCGACTCTGTATCAATCAGGCTCACCAGCATTCGGAGTGGCAGGCAAAGCTTGTCTGAGGCTCTTGTATCATTTCGCTCTGTGCCAGCGATGGAAAAGGGCCGCCAAGATTCAGCAATCACCTGAGCCCCAGAGACCTGTCAGCATCCGTCCAACCCCTCGACCGGCTGTGCTGCTGCAAAAACAAAGGCCTGTGTGGGAGGCCGTCGCTCAAAGAGTTTGCAATCAGGAAAAACACAGCTCTTTCAAAGCCCGCGCATTGGCTGTAGAAGACCGTTGATGCCATTATGGTAATTGCATGCTAGGATAATTTTTGGGTCATGTTATTTCTGTTGTTGGTGGGTACCGCTTTGGCCCCACGTACTGAAGACACATGGCACTGACATGGGAGTGGATTAATGTACACGGCATCAAAAGCGATTGCCAGGCTGAAAAATAGAGTGGCCTGATAATAATGAGAAAACACGATTTTCAACAGCAGGCTTGAATCTTTAGTAAAGTGCCACGAACAGCTGTGGCTGTGCTATGGTGCAGTGATGGTACCCAAAGAGCAAGACCATGAGTACTTTGATACACATTTACTTTTAGTCACACCGTTTTAGCAGATGCTTTTTATCCAAAGCGAGTGAGATCCAAAGCGACATCAAAGCTTCATGTGCGTGTCTGAAATCAGTCTAATCTGATGATTTGGTGCTCAGAAAGATTCCTTATTACTAATTATGGTTTTACATGTTTGGGGGTCGATAATAAAAGATTTCATTTGGAAAAAGTTGAATAGTGGTTTGAAAATAATGTTTTAAATGATGACCATATTGTACTGCATGGTACATCTAGCACACGGGAGAGCAAGATACTTCAAATGCACGTCTAAAAATACATGATCATTTTAAGCAAAATGCACTGTACAAGCATGATAAAGCCCTCCAGTTTAATAGAACATGGTTCGAAATGCCTTCTGCCTGCATGTTTTATTCCTCAAACCTAATTTTCTTTTGAAGAATTTCTCAGAAGCAAGAAAGATGGAACATCTAAGTGATATTGCAAAGGCATACAAGGACATGCATGTCTGGGAAGGACATTTGGCCCAGCAATTAAGATGCCATACTGCAGTAAAATAAAATAAATCAAAAGTAACTCAAAAGTGTTTGTTGCAGACTACGCAGTGTTCAGTTTCCATGACAGCTGGCGAAATGTTCTCAGCTTACAGGCTAAATGTAAGAGGATGAGGAGGGAGAAGGAAACGTGAAAATCGCAGTCCAATCTCGAAAAACAAATTAGCTTTAAAATGTATGAGGTGATTGAGTGGAGATGGCGAGAATAGATGCACGCATTCTCTACATTTGCCCTCTTCAATTTGCCAATTTCATCTCAGAGATCAATTATAGTTTCCAAAAGTCACTGAAAGAAAAAAAAACAAGAATAAAAGCCTACACACTATAGTCTTTGAAGCACCACTCTCCATGTTCCTCCAGATTCAGCCGTCTGTGTTCTTCTTCCCAGGCATACCTCGCTGCAAGAGAAATGATGTCTGCAAAATAAAACAGTTTATCACCAGCACAGGATGAAAGGACGGCTACATGCCTGTTACCGTTCAGAGAAAAAGCAAAACAGAAAAGTAATCATTGGATGTGACAAAAAGAGGCCTGTGTTGCAGTCAAGGACATGATAGATGAAATGTGAAAAAGTTTTGTTAAAAAAATAAGTGACACCTATAGTGCTATCAAGAAAGCAGCGTGGAGAGGATGGAATTAATTAATAATTTTCCACTCCAGATACACTTTGTAAATACTTTTGTTAATTAACTGAACTAGGATGTCAACCACGGCAGCTAAATTTAAATATGATCTAATCCACCAATATTCAGACCACGGTTCATAATAGCGAGGGCGCGGGGATGATCGAAACACACAGGCGGACGTATTATAACTTTATCTGCTTGGCTTGTGAATATTAATTACGTGACAATATTTGGCCATCTGATTTGTTGGAGAGGCAAGTAAGTAGGCGCTCGCTTTATTACAGGATTAGTATGCTTCGTAGATGTCATATGCTTGTTGCAGTCAGCTTTGCAGAGATGCTTTGCTGGTTGTTGTCCATTTTGTACCACTGAAAAATGAAGCTGTTTATAATTATTACTCCCAGAAAATGGGGAGGACGATATTTCTGATGTGCTGGGCAGCTATAATGATTGCTGCGTCTCTACATAAGAGCGGAGTAATCAGAATCACAATTTTAAGCCCTGATTCAAACAAAACGCATCTAAAGACCTGGAACGGTTTGTTGATGACACTTTTGAGCGCTTAATACTTTTGCGAGTATCAATATCAAACTCTATATACGGTTTGGCTCAAAGGTTCATATAGAACAAACTTAGATTACAGTTAAAGGTTTTTCATATTTTTATTTTTGAAATAAGTATCATGAAGTCTGTATTTATTTGATCAAATATAAAGTAATGCTTTGTGAACATTTTCATGTGTAATTTATTCTTGTGATGTAAAGCTGCAGCCATTACCTCAGTCCATTTCATTCCTTGAGAAATCAGTGTAATATGCTGATTTTGTGATTAATAAAAATGATCAGTTTTGAAAAATTTTGTGATGCTGAATTTATTTTTTCCCCAAAAATGTTGCATTGTTTTAGGACTGCTTATAAGTTCTAAAGAACAGCATTTATGAGAATTTAACAGCAACTTCTGTTTGAGGCCATATTGTTAAATGACTGAATTGTAAAAAAGTAAAAGACAAACAAAAAAGTTAAAGTTTTAAAGTTAAAAGCAGGAAGTACGTTTATAAGTTCATAGAAAATGTGCGAAACATTTGTTCAACATCTTCCACACCCCCAACTCTAAATTCATATTTCACACTCCCAATCTTTAATGCTCACGGCTTTGTTCTCGATGATCTGTCACGCTTGGTTTTCTAGCCTTCTTTAATCACATCCCAACCATGAAGAGTCTTTAAAGAGAAAGTTCAAGTAAATCCACGAAGAGAAGACTCTCACTTCTTGAAATACACACAGCCTGCCATCGAAGACCATTCGGCACACATAAAGGGAAGTCCTTTTAAAGATTTTATAGATTTGCTGTGGGCGAATCATAAGTTTCCATGGTTTTCTGAAATACAGTGTCCCACTGTGCGCAATTATACATCCGTCTCCAGAGATTCAGAGGAAGTGTGCAGCGCGTCGCAAACTCACAAGTGCACACCGCTGAAAGATTAGGCAGTGAATAGCAGCGTAATCATATTATAATGAGATGAATGGCTACAATTTCTTTTCAATCAAATTCATTGCGGTCCCAGTTTGATCCAGTTGAAAGGGTAACTGAAAAGTAACTGAATTATATATGCCATCGATTCAATCTAAGGCCATAAAGTTCCCTAGTGACAAAAATATTTAAAATACATTTACGTCACACTAGAAAGTATAGTATAAAACTCTATTTGGAGTATTACTCATGCACAATACTGATTAATAAAGCTTACAATTTAATGTTGACTCTTTAAATGTAGAATATTTAAAAGTATGCTTAAAGTGTACTTGCAATAGTTTCACTTCACAACAATCATACATTATGTCTTTAATTGGACTTCAACGATAGTTACAAACAAATAAACAGCAAAAAAGTGCACAATTAGTTTAGTTTTGCAAACCTGAAGATACCAGTTTAGTATACTAAAAGTACAACCTTTTTTTAGTATACTAAAGTACATACATATAGATGAAAACATTTGTAGTATAATGCTTTTTTTTTTTCTGTATTTCCAAATACCTTTAAGTATATTTGTTTTTTCTACCAGGGATAGCTCTCCCCAAAATTAGAATTTGGTCATAATTTATCACTACTGCTTCTTCCTTAGAGCAAGGAAACTCATTCTTTAACAGTCTTTGATAGTGTAACAATCACTGAACATTATTAGACACATAAAGGACATTTAACAGTCAATGCAGGGGTTTACATTAGGGGCAACAATGAGGACTTAACTAGATAATTGGCTAACAGACTTGATGGAAAACTAATGACAAAATGAGAACAGGAATGGAAACCAAAAATGGGCATTCACGTGGAGAGTCAAACACAGGGCAAGAAACACAAGTCTGACACCTATTGACTATATTTGTCAATGGCTAAAGCGTCAACTCTTAAAGTTACAAACATTCATCAAAATTCATCAGAAGAAAAGAAACTCAAACAGGTTTGTAATGGCATGTTAATGATTGGGCTGACCATTTAAGAAGTAAAAAGCATATCCATAAACAATAATAAATACAAATGAGTGACTACGGTCATATTTGATAGTATTATGTTCATAATGTGTCTTGTATAGGCAGGTTAATCTCCTATAACCGACTAGCTACCTTTACGGTGAGTTGCTACAGACAACAGCCAGAAACTTGTTTTATCCAATTATATCTTTGCTTCAGCCTACAGGCTACTTGTCTGACAGAATAACAAAGATCAGATTAAGGTGCTGACCCGTTGCTGTAAAGCACTGATCTGAACACTCTTAATTAACTAGAGATGCCTATCGTGCGGTTCTAAAGCAAGTTAAGTTCTTTTGTGTCACGATTGAACACAAAAGTTCGAACGCCTAAATGTGCACTGAAACTGCCTGCAAACCACTAAGGAAGGCTTCAAATGTGCCCTTTACATATTTACTCTCCAAATGCTAATTTACAGCAATCAAATCAACATTTTAGTCTCATAGCATTTATAACTCCCACGTATGACCGGTCACAGACACACTCATATCTCCCACACATTACAACCCCTGATAAGCGCTGTATTTAGGTAGTGTGTATATAAGAGACAAGTCGGATTGTTAGCAGACAGGCATGTGTGAGTTTGGATAAACCAGATGAAGATAAAAAGAGGCTTTAGAAACAAAACAGCTCAGGGAAGGAAGCACAGCTGGTAAAGCAGGCATCAATATCAGCTGGCGGGATCCTGAGGTGAGATTCAGCTGAGGAGAAATACAAGCGTGAATAATAATGTCACTCCAATAAGCAAATTTATAGCGCATACGCGGAACTGGTTAGAAGAAAACTGCACTTTTAGAGAAGTATAAACATCTGTTTTAGGCAATCCACATGGCTCCTAACGCACAAAGCGCAATCACGCTGCACTGGTCGGCTGAGCATCTTGAGGACATTCACTCCAGTGATTCTGCTTGTGAGTAATAATGACTTGCGGTGTCATGAGATCGCTTACAGAATCCTAAAGATCAAAAGCTAATAAAAAATGCTTTCTAGCAGTTTTTGCTAGTGCTAAGAAAAACAAAAAGACACAGCTTTTTCAGCTTTGGTAAGAAAATTTGTCATTTAAAAAGATATTGCAAGATATTCAGATTCAGAGAAAAAGCTTTGCACAAATCAAGAGTAAGTCAGAAATTGTCAGCGTTCCAAGTTTGACTCACATGCTTTGATGTCTGCTCACATCAAATTTTTAACACACTGCAGCTATTTATAATACTAAAACTTTCTGCTCCACAAAAGTTTTTTAGTTGTTAGTAACGAGAACTGAAGTTCTTTGTCAATGCAGATTGACATCTTATTTTTACCAATAATAAATCCAGTTTGGCAGTCAGACACCTGAACACTCAGCAGAAGGACGTAAGAATCAGAAAACAAACCAAATCCGATTTTTGGCAATTTTTTTTATACAGTTCCATTCATATTATGCAGGAAATGATTAATGGATTTATATTTGAAGGAAAAAGGCAAGAAAGTAAACTAGTGAAAGAACTTGAGAGGTTTTAGGAAATTATCCGTTTACTGAATATATATATATATGGATTTGCTTATGCTTCAATATGCTGATAAAAATCAGAATGAAATCAAAAGGAGTCAAACAGTTGGTCGTTTAAGATTTCTATATTAAAATGGTCATTAAAGGTTATATACCTCATGCTCAGATTTCACTGTTAAAGCTGAAGTTTTGGTTTGTGTAGAATGGTGTAGTCTACTTTCTTTGTTTGTTTGGCCCACACAATCATTTCTGATACTAATGAGCATTGTATTTTTTTAGATAGCCTAAAAAAACCCAATTTCTTTAAAAGCGTTAAACGTTAAAAACTACAGCAATTATATGAGATCTTAGCTCAGGATGAGACCTTTTATTTTTGATTTAGGATGAAAGCGTAGTCTGTGGGGAATAGAGGTACAATGCATTCAGTGGATTGTAGTGTTTTTAACAACAAACATAAATGTTACTCAGCTGATGGAAATATCCTTCAGGATTTTTAATCTCAGACCAAAACAACATAAAAATTAGTTTTGAAAGTTAGCGAGCGGAGAAGACATTACAAGATCGAGGACTAATACAGAGTGTGTATAATTGTGACAAAAGTGTAGTCTACACTCTCACAGCCTCAAGTTTTCATTCATGTTAAAATGAAATAGTCTAACCTATTTATAGTTTATGGCATATAGTGAAACACTGAAAAAATCAATTAAATGGACAGTTTGCTGACTATTAGCGGTGTTTATAGTGGTTAGTAGGCCCCTACATTAGTAGCCCATGCTGCGCGTGATTTCCAAAAAAACATTATTCACAAACTGCAGTGTGTAGAAAAGGAAAAGCTTTATGCATTAAGACACTACATAACAGCTGAACTGCTTATACAAATGCAATTTAATCAGGTTGGGATTTTTGCATCGGCTTCAATTCTCACATCCCAACAAATTCACCTCCACCTCAAATCCCCTCCATCCACCAGGCCACTGTAGCCCCTGCAATTTGTATCTCTCTTTTCTCTGTTGTCTCCTAGAGCTCAGCGCTATGCACAACTCAGAAAGCTTTCCCTTATTTATTCCTCTGTCTCTAATTTACCATTGTGAGGAGCTACAGATGATCTAGTTTATACACGAGCATGAGCCATACTGAATTCTTGGTGTGCACCCCGTAGTCTAGCCCAGAGCATTACACATAGCTGTATTGTTCTGCATCTGCATGAGTGCCTCCCAGGCCCCTTATAAATGTTCCTGTGCTGTTTGTCAAGCAGAGAGCTAAGCCTTCCTCGGTGGCATCCGATGCAGTTTTACTTCTACGTGATGGGATTTCTATGCACACACATGCCAAAGGCAGATTTCCACTTCTGACAACTCCCAAGGGATGTAATGTAGAAGTAGAACAGCCCTGACACACCAAGAGAGATAGTAGATTTCTGTGTGAAATACCCCCATCAAAGGTGCAGCGGTGAGCGCTTTGTTAAGAAGGCAATTAAGGCAGTGGCACTTTGGCACAATTAGTGTGTGTCCCTGCTGATTGGACCAGCCAACCACGCTTTTCACGATTCGAACAGATGGGCCGCATTAACCTACTGCATGGCTGGCAGTCACTGGGTCCATAACATCATTTTAAAGGTCCTTGAGATCAAGGGCAATTTCGAGGAGCTATAACATTACCGGGCTGTCACGGTTTAATTGTTGGGACAGTTCCCACCTGGCCTGGCTGTCTGCTGCTGCTGCTTTGGTACAGGCTCGACTATCATTCTGAAGCCGAATCTTCATTCACTCATTGTCATTCTGTGGGCATTAGGACATTAATTAGTCAGCATTTGTCAGAATACCGGCACTAATAATGCAGTTTTAATGAGAAATAAAGGTCTCAGCTAAGATCTGACTTGGCTGAGCTTTAATCAAGCTGCTGAAAGATAAAGCGGTTTTCAGTCCTTGTGCGGTTTTCCCTTCCAAAAAGTGCTTTGAACATACTGCTAAACTCTAATTTCATAGTTAAAATTTTCAGAAACAACTTTATAAACACAAACACACAGAAGTTTTTATATATTTATAATTACAAAGTGTATGATTACTACATTAATTTTAATTACTTATTAAATTATATATTTTTGAGTAATATATAAAAATTTACAATATACATAATGTACACAGATATATTATTTAAAATAATTATTATAAATACATATAAATGTGGTCAACCGTTTGTTTTGTATATATTATATATAGATATTAATTAAAAATGACAATTACACACACGCATACACACACACACACATATATAAATATATATATATATATAGATATGAGAGAGAGAGAGAGAGAGATCTTGATTTTGATCATAAAGAAGTAAATATATAATTCAAGAATATTAATATATTTTTCACAAAATATTTTACCACTTCATTTTGAATACTATATATATATCAGAGACGTGGGAAAATGGTAGACAGGATAAAACTATTATTTAGACAAAATTTTTGATTAGTGGTAAAGTGGAAATCATTTCTAAGGTCCCCTGATGTCTACTCTAATCAAGTTCAATCGCATTCATATATTTTAAATGTGGCTTTATCTATTCCAAATTAGCGGACAACTCGTATGGCTCAATCCGATATATCATTAATATCTTTAGTAGTGTGACCCTTTGAAACACACTTCTATACTGTATATTTGCTGTTTTCTAGAGAGAGTGTGTTTTAACCTCAGGTCTAAACTACCCTGTTGAAAATAGACTGGGACACACCTCAGTGTATTAGCATTTGGGATATCTGCTCTGTCCATAAGCATTATAGGAAGAGAGGCGGCAAAGCTAATCAAGATTTCATTCTATCTCTTTCCACACCCACCCACGGCTCATGTCTGACAAATCCAATTCCCGCGATACACCCACCCCACTCTCAGGCGCTGGGCATCTGCTCGCAGCCCCAATCCCACCCCTTTTGCCTCCTGAGATTTAGTCAAAACACATCAGACTCTCCTCCTCCTCACTCCAACCTTCTGCATTCAGACAGAGGTGCCGTGAAGAACTTACACATAGGTCTGATGAGCCACTCCACGGCTGAAACAGCAAGTGAAGCGCTTCACAGATGCGGTGGGATTCAAAATTCCCATTTCTCACTCTGATCTTAATGACACCAAACATAGGATCATTTCATTTTACAAAGCGTTTAGGAGCACAGCTTGCTGGCTATGATGTGCTCAAATAATTTAGCTTTTCCTAAGCGGTTGATCCAGAGATCATGCTTGTAGATGAATGTTTTGCGCATCTCTGGGTCCAAATCCAAAGCGTAAATGGCTTAATGTATTAAGGTTTGAAATGTCAAAATCATTTTCAGCTTACGATAATTACCTTAGTGTTTCTGACATAGAGCAAAGTATAAAGTCACTTGAATCACCTTTGAAACAATTCAAGTATGCAAGCTTTTCACCACTGAATAAAGAGAAATTAATAGTGACCTTTTCTATTTGTACATAAACTCACTTTACATGATATTTATAAAATTAGAAAATATAAATCTGAAATAGATGTGAAGTGTGTAGTTACAAAGTCAGGATTTGTGAACAAATGCAGAAAATATCAGACTGTGAACTGATGCATCTCAGTACTAAAATATATTCAGGAAATACATTTTATATCATCATGTAGTAACCTACAAATACTGACATATTGAAGTACTTAATAAAATAACCCGCTCTTGTGCTTACTGTATGCACTTAACTTTTCTGCTATAAACTGGAGCGGCTAATCATGTATACTTTTATTTGTGCAGAAGAAGTGAAGAGCACGCTTTCCAATATCTTGCATTTAAAGGAACAGAATCCGCACCAGTAGTGATATTAAAACATATTTTAGCCTTAATATTACTAAGAACTAATTGTACCGCGGTAGTACTCCTCAAATAAAGTTTAGAATTATAATTATTATACATCAGCAAGTCTGACGGTCCGAACTATGCTCATATGATAACTTGATTGAACTATGCTCCAGAAATAAGTATTTTGAACATATGACTCTTTTTAGTAGGGTTATCACAATTGCTTTGAACTGTTTTATTCTGTAGCAGAAGTTGAACTTGAGACATGTTTATTTCATCCCCTGCATCTGCCACTGTTGGTCCTGTGATTTTTAAGACCAGCGCGGATAAATGCATGAATGAACATCAAGTGTGATTCCAGTTCAGTTTGTAACATAACTTCATAAGCATGGTGGTATCAGTATGAAGTGTGCATTTGTCTCCCATTACTTGTGTCTATTGTGATCAGAAACAGGTTTGTTAGTCCAAATCATCATTAAATAAAGTACTAACTTTGCTGAGTGGTTTTATCGTTTCTAGCTCATTACACCACGGTCCACTCAGTGAAAATCCATATATTTCTTTTAACATCATTTCCTGTTCTAGCAGTCACAAATGTATTTAGCAGGTTGCCAGAGAACCAGCAAAACACTCAAATAAAGTGCTTTTCCGCTAGGTGGTTGCCATGACAACATATGCATGTATTTTGTTCCCAGCTCCTCACACTCACTAGGAGGCTAATGTGACTTCACCCTCAAGTGTCTTCATATTTTGAGTTTTTCTCCGGAATGCCATTAACAGAGCAAGCCGTGCAAAATAGTTTTGACTACTGCTGAATTGCTAAGTCACTCTGACCTGTGACAGAATTATCAATAATAAATTACTAAATTCAATGTCTAAGTGCAATGTATCAACAATCCGATTCACGGTTCTTTAAAACTATTACAATTCATTTTCATTAATTGGAAATAGGCTGAAATAAAATAACAAAGAAGTTGATATTTAAAAAAATAATAATTAAAAAAAAAAAAAAAAAATATATATATATATATATATATATATATATATATATATATATATATATATATATATATATATATATAAATATATAATATATATATACACTATACAAATATTAGATACTGTATATAAATAAAATATAAACAAAAGAAATAAAAACGACAAAACAAACTGAAAATAGAAAATTAAGATATTATGGACATACAACCTGATAGTCTTTACTGATACTCGCTTACAGTTTTGTTCATTTGTTACAGAATCAGTTGGCAACAAAACCAGTCACTAACATTTCTTCCATTAATAATTATAATAAACATTTTGTACTTTTATTTATCTCTCAATAACGTTCCAATTCATTTATCTTTATTACAACAGCCAATAGAAAATTACACAAGTAAATTCTTATTGATATGCAATTACTTGGAGCTGTTAATGTGTTCACATTCATGACTCACTAGTGCTATCACAATGGTCTTGAAGAAAAAAATAAATCAGGGCCATATGGATTTTCAATGAAAAAGCTGCTCGCGTTTAATGCTCGTCTAGACTTTGAAAACATTGTTTCAACTTAAAAGTTATTTTAATTTATTCAGACAATTCTATATATACACACTGAGCGTCCATGCTCCTTGAATTTGTCTAAACAAATACAACTGATTTTCGATAACAATAACTTAATTTTCAGATTTCTTTGGCTGGACACGCCTACAAAAAGACATCTTCCGTAGCTATCAGCAGGCACAAATCATTCTTACTGAATTCCTCCTAATGTTTTACATCGGCTTTGCTCTTGTGCCGATGGGACATATATCATTTATGATATCTCATCTTTCCATTTCCTGTACTTCGCATTATATTAGTTAATTCTGATTACATTCGTAATCGCTATCAAATACTTGTCACCTGTCTACTGATCCTTCATGCATCATTCTTCGCGCCCGTGTTTCTCATCTTTACAAAACATCTATGATCTTAAAAGCGAGGTTCATGTGCAGAGACAGTTTAAGAGGTTTCTTTTTCCCCGTGGATCATCCATGTGCAATTTACAAAAAATGTCTCGCTCAGCCTCTCCTCATCTCAGCTCCTGTGTGATGTCCGGAGCTGGTAGTCTAATTAAGAAAAGTTTGCAGGAGTTTGGCTGCCACAGAGCTGCAGGCAATTAAACAACGACAAGTGTCATAACCCCAGCTACAGCAGCACCTCTTCCTTCACACACCTTCATCACACCCGACTGCTCTAAACAATAAGTCTATCTTTCTTGTGAAGCATCAGATAAGTCAATCTGTATATGAAATAAATGCATTCAGAATTCTCAAATACAGTGAATATATATCTGAAGAAATATTAAATGAATGCATGTATCATTTCTGGAAGTGTGGTGTGTTTTTCATCAATGCTTTAAGCGGCCAGACTTTAAAGAATATCTACTATTTTCTTTAAATACTTCTTTTTATCTTGTCTTAAACCAGTTGTAGTTATACCTCTCTGTTTCACACCGTCACACTTTGACAGCAGGTGCTTCAGCAACCAACCAGTACATGAAATACTTCCCTGCAGAATGTTTGTCTTACACTGCCGTTCAGAAGTTGAGGCTGGTGTTATGTTTTAAACGTGTTTTAAAAGAAGTTCCACTAACTGCGTTTACTGATGAAAATACAGTAAAAACACAATCTTTTAATGAAATAACATCATGATGACACCAAAATAAGCGGTTCTGCCTTTTTTTAAATTTCCATGATACATTTTAAAATTCTACATCAAAGCGTAATTTTTCATATTATTATACTTACAGACACATGATCCTTCAGATATAATATACATTATTTTATGATTCATTGGATTATATACAATGTACATAGTATACCAGATTTTTCTGCCCAAAGACTTTATTCTTAGGAGTTTCGGTGATGTTATCAAGGATGAAAAGTGTATGAATTATGAATTATTTGGAGATATATTTCAGTTTTAGTCTTTAATATTTAGTTACTCAGGATATTGATGAATTAATTCAGAAGAGCCGTATTTAGTTTTAACAAAGGTTTATGTAAAAATCTAAATGCCTTCACTGTCCCATTTAATGCAAAACCTTGCTAATAAAAGTAATTAGTTTCTTTGAAAAAACTAAATAAATAGCAAATCTCCAGTAAAGTCTGTATATAGAGTCCTAGGCTAAGTCCCAAGATTTCCAAACAATATTCTCATTAATTGGTGAATACTTCTCTGCAATGTATTTGCCTTTAAAGAAGCTTTGCTTGCTTGCTAAAAAACAGAGTAGCAGAATTCAGTGTGTTATCTGAATATGCTAAAATATAAAAAGCCTACAGAGCCCTGTGTTACTGCAAATCATTTAAACTACAAAGGGATCTGACTAGTAGTGATAGAGCATCCCTTCGAACTTTAAAGATAATTGTCCCCAGGATTTGGCTATTTATGCGTTTTCTCTCTTTGCCTCACTTAAAATGTGCTTCAATCAGACACAGTTAATATAGCCAATTAACAGAGTGACGTGAATTCTAACCAGAGGGAACAAAGAGAAGCCCAGCCTCACTGCAGTTGTCAGAGACAGCAGGCTCTCACAATACACGGGCAACGTTTCTAAACAGAAAATGAACAAACCCTCATCTAAGACAGAACAATACCTAAATGCACTTCTTTGCGTCTTAAATATGACCTAGCGCCACTTGCGCCTTGTGTGTGGCTAGAATGGCCTAAACACTCATGTCCTTGTTGTCTGGATTCGGGTTATGCTCTTCAACTTTTGTAGTTTACGGCCAGGCTGGATAATATAATGGGAGAAAAAAAATATATATATATATACCTTTATAAATTATAAATATATATAAATAAAATTAACCAGTCTTCACATCACCTCTTAGACACTTTTGTAGTCACAGTGTGGTTTCAAGGGCGCCACAGAGCAGGCAGCATAGGAAAATCATCTGCACAGACTTCATTAAAGTGCATCCTGAATCACTAACATGTATAGGAGCTGGCTAGTGAGCGAATACACCTAAACCAAGTTGGCGGCCTTTTGCGAGGAGCAGTCGGCGCTGCCTCGAGAACATCTTCCACAGCTTATCTAATTCAGCGTTAATTACAGAACCTCATCAATTTGTACAATGACAAACCTGCAATGAAGAGCCGTGCTGTTTCAATCATTAAGCCAACGCGAACAACGTATATCAGACAAATAGGATAATGGGCCTGCTGCTCTTTAGCCTGGAAATATGAAGCACGGCACAGATGACCAGCTGCCTAGACACACCTTACTCACATCGGAAGGTGAGAAGATGTGTCAGGCGTCAGTTGAAAGTGAAGTGTTTATGTCTTTTAGGCGTGTTGTTGATCCTGGTAGAGAGTGACAAAATCGTTTCTGCACAAAAGAAAGCTTCCGTTCATGTCATTTTTAGAAAGTCTCATATCATGAATTAAAATCCATATTTCAATTTTATTTTAAAATATATGCGTTTAAAAAGTCAAGTTGCATCAATTACTTTCTCTAAATTGTGATGGGTGTTACTTTGCTAATTATTCTCTCTGACAGTAATTACATTACTCAACCTTTAAGCATATCAGCTTTGGCAGGTGGAAGCGATGACACCATAATATTGCCCTTTTAATTGCTTAGTAGTAGCAATTAGTATATTAAAGTATTATAACAAAAATACAAATCAGAGTGCTTTTATGACAGTTGCATTTCAGAGCAATATCTTGCACAAATTGGCTCATCGTTGAAATGTGCCTAGTAGTAGTAAGGCACAAAAGAACTTTTATTTATTTCACATAGTGATGGCAATGTAGGAGAAGATTATAGAGTATATAAAAAATGCATGGCTTTTCTGACACCGTACATACAGTACAACAACCAGCACTACTGCAATAAACGTTGATGCTCACTGGACATTTCACCTTAAAATGTGTTTGTGAAATGTGCAAACGAGACACAATATCATCAGAAGAGTCAGCACAAGCACATTTTTTGTGGTTGATATTTTTAGCTTTCTTTTTATATACACCAAACATAATGTGATTGTGTACTTGTCAAACACACTCTCATTCCGCCAGCCCACATTTCATTAGCGGTGTGTCACTTCCGCATTCAAGTACTTACATGCATCATCCCAATGATTGGAAAAGCGTGCAAACATTGTGTGCTCGTAACAGTATTATTCGGATGATAAGTTTTGTTATCTATAATAAATCGATATTCTCATACAAATGATAACCTACTTTGCCAAATAGTGTGTTACTAATGCTTATGCTAAGGGTATTGAGAACACTTTAATAAAAACAGGCTCATTTCTAACAATAAAATACCTCAACTGCCAATAGGGTAAGCAAAATAATGTTTGAAATAAGTTATTTACTTTCACCCCATTGCTTTGATTAACTCACTGTTACTTGTTTCCAGTAAAAACTCTCCAAAATTGACTTAGTGTCAAATTATAATCCCTTAGTATATTTATCCTCAGACTTTTCTCCTGGTACACACCAAACAGGTAGTTGGAGCACATTCTCTCTGAAAGGGAAAAATCATCTAAATAAAAACTGAATACCAGCTGTGCTTTCTTGCAATTATTATTTTTAACGTTGAGCTCAAGACAAATGTGCGATGTCACGAAAAACTGAGACGAGACTGCACAAGTGCTTAGCAACAGCATTTTAAAGAAAGCATAGGTAGCGGCTCAATTTATAAAGATGGAACAGCGTGCTGCTTTAAAGTCATTGAGGATTAACACTGTTTCTCTGAAATGCTTCAGTTGCCTAGCACTTCAAATTAATTCACTAACATGAAGAGGCAGAAATATCCAGCCATTAATCAAAGATTATAAAGCAAAGACACATATACTGCACCGACTATAATCTTCAAATCCCAAATGTTGTCCTAAATCATCCACGCAGTTTTTGTCACAGAACACAAACCTAGTCCTTAAATCATCGCGCTCAGATAGCACATCTTTGGTGTACCATCGTGCAAATCGACCACTCCATTTGCTTCATATTTTAACATACCACCTGTAGCACTGACTGTCTTTGTAAAACGAACCTTTAAGCATGGAAGCATGCAGAAACCCAGTCCCTCAGGGCAGCTTTTCTCCTGGATCGAACCTGTTGTAACTGCAGGGAGGTTTATGTTTCTAGCATTTGGCAGAAATAAGCGTAATCCAAAGTCAATACTGACTAATTATTCGATTGCCCATTTTGAGCAGCTGAAAAACGCTCAGCAAATCCTCGGGCTATATTTCTCTATTTGTGATAATGTATACGGTCATTAATTGTTCAGAGGGAGTCTTAGAAATCAATGGGTGAGCAGCCGCACAGTCCGCTCTGTATCCTGCGCTACGAAGGAAAAACAAGAAGAAAGAGGATTAATAATAGACTGGAACCCACGGGCTGCAGTAATTTATCGCGAATACGTATGAAGGAATAAATGAATGATGAAGAAAGGAGGAAGTCGATGAATTATTCAGGCAAATATTTTTTCATAGTGAAATTTGTAACATTAATCTGAACTGCATGGAGGCCTTCACCCTGTTTAAAGCATTTTAGAAGCTTTCAGTCGCCATCACGATATGCTGCAGCTGGGATAAAAATGGCGCTGATTCCAGTACATCTGATTAAAATCAAGAGAGGACAGGAATTGAAGATCAACTTAACAACAATGGTAGGTGAAAGACAGTCTGTCCCTGAAGAGAATTTACATGGATCTGCAAAATCCCAAAGTATTTCAATTCTACAGGCTGAAACATACACAGATACAAAGCGCTTAGTCGATGGACACGCGGAGCCCAAAGATAATGTACTCTTGCGTTGAATTAGTCTGTGTATAGACAATTCCATCTGTCTGTTGGTTGTCATGGGACCATTTGAGAAGCTGTTGAAATAAATAATGCCTGATCAAATAAAAACATATAAGCTAGGCTTGCTCGTGATGGTTATTGTGGCGGTGATAGCGATGCAGCCACCAGTTATGTCCTGTCACGCAGCACGTCCTGCCATTGTTTTATTTTTCCAGTAATAAATATCATTTATTTCCAGTGAAGAACGAACACTGCAGTTAAAAAAACTAAATGAGGCTGTAGCATGGCGCGCAAACAAACAACAGCATCACTGATCAGATTTCATTTATCACGCGTTGAAGGCTGGAGACAAGCGATGATGGGTGAGTTTCAAAGCGATGTAAACATTTTATTTGAACTACGCATTTAATAATTTTATAATTGCCATACATCCTCAAGCGTTGTTATTCATTTTGCCTAATGAACGTGCGTGTTTAAGTATTGTTTTGTTCTTCAGGATTTTCTTGCGAATTGTTGCTAATTTAAGCAGTAAAATCATAAGAGTGCTTTACAAGGAAAATGAGAAAGTGAGGAAAATGAACTAAAAACTACAACTGTATTTAGAACAAAAGGAAACGGGGAAGAGGCAAATGCTGCTGATTTACAAAAAGTGAGGCAGTATATTGCTTCCTACAAGCTATTTAAAACCAAAGGAAGCAAGCAAAAATTTCCATATATAAATCATGCTTCCAAAATTACACTACTTTTAGTAAGCTCTTACAAGATCTTTTGTTTTGAAAATGTTGCATTAAATTGATCCAAAAAGTGACAATAAGTGACATTATAGGTAAATACATTTCAAGCTCTCCATTCTTTGAACTTTCTATTCAGTAGGAATGCAAAAATACAGCATTATCTGTTTTAATGTAGATACTGTATTTTCTATATTGATAATAATCAAAATGTTTCTTAAGCCTAAAACGCATTTTAGAAAGACTTGTGAAGGATTGAGTGATACTGAGATCACTAAATCAAATTTGTTGTTCTGGTATGTGCTTAAACATATAGACTTTAACCGGTGGCAAGATTCTCTTTAAACTGTTGTAGCATGACATCAAGAATAACACTTAGAAAAAATGCAATCTGCACTCGCGCTGCATTATGAATTCTGATCTAACCCATCTTCAGATTCAATGGCCTTGCGAAATTGAGCTTGTAGCTAGAAGCATCTGCAGCCTTAGTAATACAAACTGAGCCCATAGGCTACATCTAGACTTTGCAGAAGCATTTGACAGATGAAATAAAATAAGCATTTAAACATTTCTAACTTTGAACAACACGGATGCAATAAAACCTGTAATTCGCTGCCCAATTAATTCATTATTTACTTCTTGAGCACAAGCAGAAGAAATGATACGTCCTGCATTATTAAAATGATTTTTGGTAAAGGGTATATATCTGATTGCTTCTCTAAACGTATCAGACTGCATGATCAATTAAAGAGATGCTATTCTGACTCGAAGAGTTAAAACATTCTCTTCTAAAAAATGTGAAGCTGCTTTGATTGACAGACAGGACGCCAGTGCAGCTTCAAACCCACTGCCTGGATTAAGACTAAGTATGACAAGGGCTAATAAGCTCCACCTCTTTTGCAGACTGCCAGACATAGGAACAACACAAGGCCAGGTGAGCAGTGTTGAGTGTGTGTAGTGTTTGGAGGGTGCAGAGGGCAGCATTAACTACTGATAGAGCTGATTAATGGCTGACACTTTCTCAGTGCTGAGACGCTGCCTTGCAGATAAGATGCGGGCAGAAGATAAATGTGGCACTGGCAATGACCCAGCATCAGGCCTTATTGAACAGCTGTCAGATAGCCTGACAGAAGTCCTGCGGTGCCACCTGTGCAGCCCCAAGCTCCACGTGAACACGTACATACACTAAATATACGCGAAATTTATAGAAATAGACATACTGTTCAGATAGAAACATAGATCAACACATATACATTCATGCACGTGTTGCTTTACACACATATTGCAAGTTGCAAAAAATTTTCTGTAGAGAATATATACAGGGTTAGAAACGATATATAAAACCCCCACATTATTATTATATTTATTATTATAAGGGTTAATATATTTTGTATATTTCATTTATCTTTTTTCTATAGTATAGCATAAGCTGTGTTTAGCAGTGTTTAGTAAGTGATCTGTAAAATGGGTGACTTGTCATGCTTCAAAAGGGCTAATCATGGTAGAGCATCTGTATCTAACAGTCCAATTTTCAGTGTTTAAGAAAACAAAGGTCTCTGCATGCACAGAGGCCAATACAGGAACTTCATCAATGTAGAATGTGCTTGAAAGTACACAAGGCTTCGACTGTGTTGAGCCACACAGAACTACTGTAACAAACTGAATATTCACCTCGAAGACCCTGTTTCACAAATCTTCATTAATAACATCCATGGAAGAGGCTAAAAGTTTAATCCAATGCTAATTAAAAGCTACCTTGGGGTTTGGAAAGGCAAAAAAAAATGTTACTTTAAATATATGGTGTCATGATCCTTAAAACCTGGACAGCTGGAGCACCACTTTACATTAAACAACTCAGCAAACTTTGTATATTGTTTTGGAGACTTTTTCCTCTTACAGTTTAAATGATTGTAAGTTTAGCATTCCTGTAGGTTCACAGTAAATGAGGTTTTGTGTACCTATAAATAAATACTTAACTATTAATGATGGAAAATTCTTTGAGTTTCTGCCTGAATTTAACTGTGTGCATTTACTATAAGCTCAAATGGATGATGTTTAAATTCCATTAAGCTAAAGAAACCTTCCATTACCGTCTGATGTGGATAAATCAGTAGCCATTCGCTCATTGAGGCAAACATTTCCCTATAAATGGGGAAATGGAGACGGAATCGAGCATGTAGTGACAAATTTCCCCATTTTTGCAGCTCTTATTGTGAGTTCAGGTGTTGCTGGGGATCAGTTGGCTCATTTGGTGCATACGATGTGGCGGGTGCAAAGCCTGAACAAACTCTACACCGATGTGCATAATGGTGAACAATGGAGCCTAGCCCACGTGCAGCTAGTATAAGTTTATCATCATTACAGTCTGCATGCTCACTCCAAAAATGCAAGGCTGTAGGAGCTTTAGTTTTAAAGCTGAAGTTGTTTCCACGTAAGAGGAAGAAATAGATATCAAGCGTTCGGAGGAAACCTTAGCGACACCACGTTATGAGAAATTTGAAAGATAAGCCAAGGTCAAGGTCATTGCAGGCCTCCACTGCTGATCGTTGTATATCTGATTAATGACTGAATGTGCCTTTTTTGTTGGAAGGACATGCAATGAAAACAGCATTATACGTACATCATCCTGCACTCCTGTATACCTGTAATCAAGCTATCAGCATATATCCACCTATCCATCTATCGAATCTTTATATCTATTTCACTGGCACTGAACATGTCTCCCAACAGAACAATGTTTTTTTTCAGGCTGCTTTCTAAATTCATTACAAGCAGTGTAGAGAGTGCAACATGTAGCCGGCATAGCAACGCGATACTTCTTGTTTATTTCCTTGCATCCTACAAAGGGCGTCTCATTTAATTCTAGGTTAAGGACACTTCATGCAGGCATCTACAGAGGATGCAACCTCCTGAGACTCGACCTTCGGAGCGCGTAGCCTTTTAAATAGGACACAGCTTGTATTGCTGCTGTTTCACAAGCACCACCTGCTGTCTGAGAATGAATTTGCACTTCCATTCAGACCCAGCTGCAGTTTCTGTTTTTCTTAGATGTTGCATGTAGATAATTTCCTGAAAGCTAGAGTCAGGCCATTCTGTTTTAAAATTAAACCTGCTATCTATCTGTCTATCATAAAGAAACATCTAAAACATATCACCGGCTGACCTTTAACAGGCAATATTCATGTAAATAAAAGCTGTCAACCTTTGAAAGCAGGAGGAGCTCCTCATATCACCAACCCCTCGGCAGCCTGCTTTCTGTCAAAGGCATGATAGCGGTTGGAGAAAAGAGCAAAAGAAAGTCTTGATATATTATACCTTCATACATCCAGGTTTTGTCTTAGTGCCACAAGACATAAAACAGACAGAATCAGATATGCATGTCTCTCTATAATTAGGTGAATGAATAATGCATAGCCTAAAGCTAATATCACACACACAGCTGTTAAGAGCTATATTTGTGCAAAAAGCAGGCGTGTGAGAGGTAACTCTGCTTTGTTTAATCTTCAAATTTTGCAAATGATGTACCAATTTGATTCAATACATGCAAGAAAGGTTATAGTTAATGGCATCTGGATTGGAAAGAAATTAGATTAATGGCCTGGAAAAGTCTGAATACAGCCCCACAAACAAATATGTGATTTTCCAGCAACGCCCAGAGGTGCCTTTTTACATGCGAACAGGGCAAAGGAGTCAGCCAAGTTTAAGCCTCAATTAAATTGAAGCCTCTCAGTCCTTTTCACCCTTCCCAGGAGAGCGCCCTCGTCCCCACACACGCCAGAAGATCAGTTGCACCTGCTAAATGAGCTTGCAATCCCATGGAACATCTACACCACCTCTATTTGTTTGAAGAAGAATACTAAGTAGTGCCATAAAATTGCCAGAGCAGTTTTAGGTTATGCGTCATGAGACACCATCTGCATAGTATAAAATTAACTAGATTGGATTATGGCACATTCACCCATTAGAAAGTGCTAAGACGCAGCTGGGAACAAGACCTGTTTGTTTTCGTGTGAGATCAGACCTCAGTGTCACCAATTCTATTTCTCAACAGGCTTTGATTTTGCACCAACCTGCTTCGCACTCAAGATCGCCATTAATCTTGGAACACTGATCTAATCAAAAGCGGTCTAACCATCCTCCATCTGCTACTTTGCCTCAAACCGCTCGCTGCCAGGCATTACATATCAGAATGATAATGAGGTGCCTGTGAAAAACGCCATCCATCCCAGCATCTGGGCAATTCTCACCAACAAAACTGGGGCAAGGCTTTTCCACTTTCTGCAGGCAACGAATGCTTATTATGAGAATTAATCACCCAGTAATGATGGTATAATGGATGAACATGAATTAACGCATATGCATATGTAATGCTGGTATTTGTGTTGGCAGGAAATATTTCTGGCCGTGTATGTCGAGCGAACGCGGATTCAGTTGCAGGATCAACCCAATTTATTGTAGTCTTTGAACAAAAACTAGGCTAGGCAGAGGAACAGAAACTTGGCTTCAGCAGGAAAATCAAAAGCGGCCTCCAGTCACTCCACTGGGCGGGAGCATAAAGCGGGAACTTGATAGCGAGTCTACGCGGTCATAACATGGGTTCCAGCGTAAGATCCCCAGGATCAGGTGGGACGAGCTGCCAACTACTAACACCAGGAAAGACCAGGCCTTTGGGGATCAGGAGTCTGGAGAAAACAAAAGGCAGAGCAAGCAAGAGAAAAAACTAAAAACACTAGCTAAACTTGGAGCCTACACAGACTTGACAAGACAGGACAGGACTGGATAAGCGCTGCAGCATCCTCACACCACAGCGGTCAGACACAAGACTGCAAACAAAGGGCTTAAGTAGGGAGCAGTTAAAGGGCTGTGACCACAGGTGAGAAGCGGCCTAATTTAGTGATTAATCAGATGATAGTAAACGATGGGCAGAAACTACAAGCATGGCAGACTGTTTGACCACGACAAAACAAACTGATCAGACTGAAGTCATGACAGTACCCCCCTCCCAGGAGGCGCCACCTGGCCCAGGAAGGCCACCTGATAAGCCGAGTCCTCAACCAGAGTCAGATCAGAATGTCCCGGGCATTATCCAACTCCCTCTCCTCCGGTCATGGCCCTCCCAGTCCACCAGAAACTGGAAACCCCGACCCACGGCGTCTAACATCAGGAGCTTTCTCACAGTGTACTGGAGTGCCATCACTATCTCGGGAGGAGGGAGTACAGAGTAGACCTCAGGATTAAGGGAGCAGAAACACAGAGCTTAACCTGGACACACATGAAAGACAGGGTGGACCCGACCAAGAGTGTGGGGAAAGCAGGTACGCACCGCCACTGGACTCAGAACCTGTTGGATATGAGCCAATAGACCTGGGTGCCAGCTTGCGAGAAGGCACGGAGGCAAGTCCTTGGTGGAAAGCCATGCCTTCTGATACACACATACTGAGGAGCAGAGGAGTCACCTTGGCGATCAGCCGTACCTGCTTTGGTCCGTCTGGAAGCCGGGCCAAGACCTCCATAGCCACTCCTCAGGTGCGGCGACACCCGGCGGGCCCGAAGGCCAGGTGACGGGACCGCCTTTCGGAGTTCTGAGTGAGAAAGAAATTAGTTGTCATCAACAGAACGGTGAGAGAAGAGAGAGGGACATACCTGGGCGCTACAGGAGGGAATTGTAGAATATTCGACCCACAGTAGCTGCTGGCTCCAGGAGCTCGGACATGTGGTACCATACAGCGGAGAGCTCTCTGAGATCCTGGTTGGCTCCTTTCGGCGGACCTGCCCATTGGTCTGGGGTGAAAACCTGAAGACAGACTCGTAGAGGCCCCGATCTATCTACAGAACTCTTTCCAAAACAGAGATAAGTGGTCCTCTGCCAGAGCTGCATCTCTGAGGAAGGCCATGATCCGAGCGTGGTCACACCACCTGTGCGGTCTGTATGGCGGAGGTTTGGGCAAAGGGATAAAATGGGCTGGCTTTAGAGGCGATCCACCACTGTCAGTATCACGGTGTTGCCCTCTCGAAGGAAGACCAGAGACAAAGTCAAGGGCCAGGTGTGACCAGGGCGAGAGGGAATGGGCAGGGGCTGCAGCAGACCAACAGGGACTGGTTAGAAGTCTTATTTTTGAGCACACCAGGCAAGCCAACATGACTGCCTGACGCCGGAAGCCATGGATGGCCACAAAGTGCTTTGTGTGGATGGTAGCCAGCCTGATCTCCGAACACCTGGGTGACAGGCTACCCTGGACTCATGACCCCACTGGAGAACCTTCCACGGTGACAGCCTGGCACAAATAACCCGACCCTCCGGGCACCTCTGGCGCCTCTCCTCCCGTCAGCCTTTCTCCTGTTTGTTCGATGTCCCAGGAGAGGACTAGCCACCCCCTTAGGAAGATAGTGTGAGTTCAAATCCTCCCAGGAACCTGACAATGAGAGGGCATCAGGCTTAGGTGTTCTTAGGAGCCTGGCCCGTCAAGGAGAAGTTAAACTAGCCCAAGAAGAGTGCCCAGTGAGCCTGGCGACGTTGCTCACCCTCTTGGCGACGGATGTGCAGGTTCTTGCTGATCCGTCCAAGAAGGGCTGCTGGCTCCACTCAGCCACTGGCCTTCACTCCCCCAGAGCCAGCCTGACTGCGCAGCTCCCTGTTACCTATGTCATCGTTTGCATCTGCAGGAGCTCAGGCGGTGAGAGCTTGTACATGGGTGCACCTTCTCATCTCCAGGGGACCGTTGGGATAGAACCTGGCATACCCGACCTCTGAAATCTACCTCAGCAATAGAGGCAGCGTTCAGGATCTGGAGACAAAGAACAGGGCAGAGATGAAACGGGACTTAAGAACATCAAGGCCTCCTGGGCCTGGGAACTCACCTGGAACAGTACGCTGGGGTAGAGATAAGTGCCGTTAGAGTGCAGCGGCCAGGCCAAGTTCGGATGAATGCAGCCTGTAGAGAGTTGGCGCAAGCCCCAGGAACCGCTGCAGTGCCTTCCAGAGAATGGAGGTTGGCCACTCGGCTACGGCTCTTGTCTTGGCAGGATGAAACTAATCCCTCCGGCTGAAATAATATGCCCCAGGCAGAAGACTGACTTGGCGTGAGCACACACTTCTCACGCACTTGGCATAAAGCTGGTTCTCAGCAGCGTTGTAACACCTGGCAGGCGATGTTGAGTGTGTACCTATACCCAGCTTTGAGAAAGATGAGAATATCTCTCTAAGATACAAACAAGCCTGTTTTGCCATATACCTCTTTGTCATTGATGTTGGGGCCCTGGAAGTGCTGCTGGGCGTGTATTAAGCCGAGTGGCCCGACTGTTCAAAGTGTCCCGTGGGAGTGTTGAGAGGCTGTCCCTCTCTCTCCCCTCAGGATCATGGACCAAATGATAGCGTTCTTGGAGTCTAGTTTAGTAAAGACCTTGGCTCCATATGCTCAAAAAGCGAGAGGGGACATCAGAGGTAGAGATCGGTTTCTTTGATGATATCATTGAGCCTCGATAATTGATGCTGGGGCGCGAGAGCCATCCTTCTTCTTAACGAAGAGCCCAGCAGCAGAGTGAGGAAGAGAGGGTCGGATGAGCCCGGCATTTTAAGAACTCCTTGATATACTGTCATGGCCTCTCTTTCAGGACTGGGTAGGAGTAAACGCCTCTGGGCGGAGAAGTGTGCCTGGGAGGGGAGATCGATGGCACAGTCGTCGACGGTGAGGAGGTAGGGATGTGGCTCGGACTGCACAGAAACCGACCAAGATCTTGGTACTCAACGGTTAGAGATCAGCGGACTCGTCTGGCTGCGAGACACAGAGACAGGAGACAAGGCAGCACCCAAACACAAGTAGACAAGACTAACTCCAAGATGCTGGAAATTGTGATCACGTGAGGCGGTATGCGCCAGCTGCAGTGCCCAGGACAACAGGGGCTCCGGAAATTCAGAAGGTACAGCTCAATTACCTGATTTCCCAGAGACCACTAGACCTTACTGAGGAGTGGAATGAGTGATGGAGAGAAGGAGGCCATTGGGGAGGCGGACAGGAATGGGGAGGGGAGAGAGGAATGGGAATGCCCACTGTGCAGCGACTGGGGCATCCAAAGAAGTACCCTCAGCTCCCGAGATCCCACCAGGAAGCTGAGCAGGTGGGTGGAATCCTGGAAGCGAATGGCACACACGGGAAGCAGGAGTGCGAGACACAGGGACCGGAACATGGAAAAACACCCATCAGAATTCCCGACTTGCTGATGGGCTGACTAAAGGACACGTGGATGGCTCGTACCAGCTTCCCACAGTATAGGCAGAAGCCCTGAGTCAGTCGATCTGCCTCTCCTTGGCAGAAAGGCGACCCCTGCGCCAGGTTGGGAGTCGGCTGCGAAGGTGGTGGCGGTGAGTTGGGTTATCTGTCTTGAGTCCGGGAAGGCTGGGCAGTCCACGCCCCCAGCCAGCCCGAAGCTGAAGAAGCGCCCTCCTGCGCCAGAGCCAGTTCCTGTGAGATCACGAGGCAGTTCGCAGGTGACAATCTCATCCTGGATCTCATCGTTCAGCCCCTCGACCTGGCTCGCCGGGCAGCCTCATTCAATCACCCAGGTGGTGTGCCAGTGTTCTCGTCCCGGTTGATAGTCTGTGACCGACCCACCACATCCTGCCTCAATGCACCAGCTGGGGACTGCCTCCTCACCTGTGCTGATCGATCGAACAAGCAATCATTTCGGCTGGGTCCTCAGAGAGTGTGGCACAGAAAGGGGCACGAGCATCCCCAAGCGACAGTTGCCCAGTCACGACCCTCCCTTAGGGAGGGTGATCCACAGTGCTACCTGGGAGAAGCTCCTCTTAACTTGGCATAGCAGTAGGCTGAGTGCAAAGCTGGATACTGGGACAGGAAGGCCCGGCACGGGTGGGATCCGTCATAGGAGGAGGACCTTCTGGCATGGGTTCTGGACGGCCTGAGGTGAAAGTATGCCTGGGGCGGCAGCAGAGGCGGGTGGCTGGGCCTCTGCAGATTCTTACCTTGCACTGAGCTCAGCAACTTGCGGGTTGTCAGAGTCGACATCTCTTGAGGTAACACGTAATTTGAGTCGCATGCTGGCCAAGGAGATACCTGTTAGCGTCACAGCAGTCTGACTTGGTCTTCTCCTGCTGAATCCATCTTTGGTCTGACCCGTTCTGTCAGGAACAGACACGGATTCAGTTGCAGGATCAGCTTAATTTATTTGATCTTCTGAACAAAAACTCGAAGCTGGGGCAGAGGAACAGAAAACTTGACTTCAGCAGGAAAATCAGCGGCCTCAGTCACTCCGCTGAGCAGGGCATGAAAAGCGGGAACTTGATACTTGGTCTCTCGCCCAGGTCCACGCTGCTCGATTCCAGCGTAAGATCCCAGGATCAGGTGAGAGCGAGCTGCCAACACCTTACCGGAGAACCAGGCCCAGCACGGGATCAGGGAAGTCTGGAGGAAAACAAAAGGCAGAGCAAGCAAAGAGAAAAATAAAAGCACTAGCTAAACTTGGAGCCTACACAGACTTGACAGAGACAGGACAGGACTGGATACGCACAGCATCCTCACACCACAACGGTCAGACACAAGACTGCAAACAAAGAACTTAAATGGGGAGCAGTTAGGAGCTAATGAGTACAGGTGAGGCAGCTAATTTGAGATTAATCAGATAGCGATGGGGCGGGAAACACAAGCACATGGCAGACTGTTTGACAGAACAACAAAAACAAACCGATCAGACTG